>NC_053026.1:435607835-435763251 GCF_003073215.2 Triticum urartu | reverse complement strand
CTAATAATTCCTTGCATACGTAGGCGCTTTTATCGTTCGGAGGTTGTGAAGCGTACGTAGGCGCTTTTATCGTTCTCTTTATTTAAACGTCCACCACATAAGCTTTCTTGCCCAGAGGTCCATTTGGCACTCGCCAACATTGAAATGGAAATTTCCTCGCTGCCGTACATCTCACCAAAGCATATGCCAGGGACGGGAGCACACAGCACAGAGTACATACACGAATAGCCATCGGTTACAGTCCAAATCATCGTCCCAAACAAGAGATGTGAAGATAAAGAACCGTCTGAAACCCTACACTCCACGGAAAATGAACGTCCCAATCACCACCCTTCGCTCTCAATGCCCGGCCGAATGCCAATTCGACCAATCATTGCCGGCCTTTTCCACGGAGCAAAGAAGCTGTCATCCTCACAAGGTTTTAGAGGAAAAAAAGAACATACACATACAAGATTTCAGGTACAGCTGCAAGCTTGCAACGCTGTTTTTGCACTAAATATACACAGGGAAGAATCCAAAGCTCCTTGGAAATTCAAAGTGTTCTTCCCTTCTTCGGCGACTATATAAACCATGCATGCCAATGATATCTCTCATCTCAGACTCAGAGATCAACAGCCATCCACCAAAGATGAAGAGCATTTCTTGCTTCTGCCTGCTTCTCATTTGCCTGGCTGCACTGCAGCTCCACGCCAATGCCTCTCAGGAGGCCCAGCTGAGAGAGTTCATCTCGTCCAGGAAGAACAGCGACAGCACCGACACGTTCAAAGTGCGCAACATAGCCGACAGGTTTTCCGGCAGCCTGAACGCGGAGAGCTCTGTCTCAGACCAGAGCTCCATGAAGGCGGCTGACATGATCACGGCGCTGCCCGGGCAGCCGGAGGGCGTGGACTTCGACCAGTACGGCGGGTACGTGACCGTCGACGAGGAGAACGGCCGCGCGCTCTTCTACTACCTCGTCGAATCGCCCTCTGGTGCCTCGGACAAGCCACTCGTCCTGTGGCTCAACGGAGGTTAGAATGATCAACAAGTTGATAACTCAAACACCTCTTGTACTACTAGAAAATTCTCAAGGACAGCAGTGACACACTTCATGCATACACAGGGCCAGGATGCTCGTCGCTGGGCTACGGGGCAATGCAGGAGCTGGGCCCGTTCCGAGTAACTGAGGACAACAAAACCCTCAGCAGAAACATGAACGCCTGGAACAACGGTAAGTATCCATGGCTAGCTTCTTGTACCCGTTAATCCTCCCTTTAGCACTCTATATGTATCAGTGATCGTATATATGGCAAGACTAATACTTTGCTTGTGAAAAATGATGGCAGTGGCTAACGTGATCTTCCTGGAGTCGCCGGCCGGTGTGGGATTCTCTTACTCCAACACGTCTACAGACTACGATCTCAGTGGCGACGAGAGAACCGCCGATGACGCGTACGTCTTTCTGGTGAAATGGCTGGAGAGGTTCCCCGAGTACAATGGTCGCGCCTTCTACATCTCCGGGGAGAGCTTCGCCGGCCACTACGTGCCAGAGCTCGCCGCCACCATCCTGCTCCACAACGCATACAACAACAGAACCATCATAAACCTTCAGGGCATCTTGGTAAGTCAAATTAACTAGCTTGCCAAGATGAAATGGAACATTGTACATGTTTTTTTCTTTCTATTTTCTTAGGTACATTTTTTCTTTCTGTTCAACACTGATGTTTGTCATGTTTTTTGTTGAAGGTTGGAAATCCGTACCTTGATGCCAACAGGAATATTATGGGGGCGATCAACTACTACTGGACCCATGCGGTGATGTCCGACGAGGTCTACGCCAATATCACCAAGAACTGCGACTTCGACAGCGTGGATGGTACGTTTACAAACGCCGCATGCAACGGCGCCGTCGACGGGTTCAGCGCTGGCAACATCGATGGCTACAACATATACGCTCCAGTTTGCATTGACGAGCCCAATGGAGGGTACCACCCCAGTGGCTACGTAAGTCAATGGTTGTTCTTGTTTTTTTTTTCTGATGAAGGACAACATTTATTTTTCGAATTCCTTTTCGAAACGAGAAAAAAAAGGAAAATATTCTTATGTGTACAGTAAGAACTAGTCTATGTTCTGAAGAGCTAACCGGTGTTTCTCTCTCCAAATAGCAGTTACCTGGGTATGATCCCTGCAGTGATTATCCTACTCATGCCTACCTCAATGATCCAGCGGTGCAGATGGCTTTCCACGCTAGAATGACCAAGTGGACAGGGTGCACGTAAGATCTTTCATTTTCCATTTAATATGCACTTATTAATCGCTAATCGATTTCACCCGCTCGTAGGTAACTCATGTGATTTGTTCGTGCATGCAGAAACTTGAACTGGAAAGATGCGCCAATGTCTATGCTGCCAACCATCAAATGGTTGATCGAAAGCAAGCTTCCGATTTGGATATTCAGGTAACCGACTTCTTTTCGATAAAGGATGGATTTTATTCACTCAAAATGAAGCATCAAGTGGATACAAACACATTGAGCACACACCCAGCCTCTGCATCACAGGATGCAGAGCAATCTAATTAATATTCTCATACATTTTAAAAAGTATTGTCTAGTGTAGTAACAAACCTGTCTCCATGTTTCAGTGGTGATTTTGATACTGTGTGCTCGCTTCCGGGGACGAGGTATTCCATCCAGGACCTTGGCCTCTCTGTGACCACCCCATGGCGTCCATGGACAGCGAAGGAGGAGGTAATTAAATTCCCTATTGTGAACGCTAGCGTTCATCCTAGATCACCTTCAAACTGGCGGGTTTTTACAAGGATGGTTGCACTTGCAGGTGGGAGGCTATGTTCAGCAGTACGCGGGGGGATTCACATTCCTCTCCGTGAGGGGAGCTGGCCATCTGGTTCCATCCTTCCAGCCTGAGAGGGCATTGGTGATGTTGAGCTCGTTCCTGAATGGGATGCTCCCACCTTACGTAGAACAGCAGTGATTCTTGATGGCCATAAAACTCCATCCATGAGAGGTCTTGGTTAGCGCCAAGCTTGATGACAAGTGTTGTGGATGAAGTTGCCATAGTTTTTCAATTTTTCGGACCGTTCATTTGCTTAATGTGTGCCTTAATATTTACTTGTATCCGGTTACTGTTGAGAATGGTTTATCCTAGTGGACAGGATTTCTTTTCAATGAATCTATGACAAGATTTAAATAAAGATAAATATTGTGCCTTACTGCAAGGATTGCCGAACACCACCGCCTTGCCCTGATACCCCGTCCATTGTTGCGGGAATTCCTTGCATATTGCAATAGATTTTGATAAGATTGGAACATGAATATTTGGATTAATGATATGAGACTCAAAACTAAAAGTATATGATTTATAGTTTTCATTTTTATATAGTTGTAAAATATTGGTTGAATGTAAGTAGCAAACTAGTTTTTCCATGCATGGTTGCATGTTGAGATCGTTTTCCCCTATGCATGGTTGATCTTATCTTAACGTTTTTCCACGGGCTAAACAAGTAATGTTAAATGCCGCCGTTGCTCTTATCTTGGTCATTACGCAAATAATTGTCTCTCCAAGAGTGTCATGCTCATTCGTGAGAATGGTGGGTATGAGTTATCATGACCATGATAAGGAGACTTTAGCTCTTATTGTCCATGAGACTAACATGGCAGTGAATCTGATCAAAATGTGCAATACATGGCTGCCGAAGATGCGGATAAGTATGCTAGTTTGATTGCTCAACGGGTTTTGAGCATTTAATTGACACAGGTTGAGCAAAACTAGGGGCTCAATAACAACAACAAAAAAACACCCTCCCACCCCCGAATAAAAAGAAATAACATCTACATCCCTAAGGGGTGAATTATTGAACGAAACCATCGCCTGCTTTCAATCTGCATCTCCGCATAGCGCCAACCGGAGGAATAGAAGGTAGATCCACTTGCCGAGGAGTCATTGCTGCACCATCACGTCAAAGATTTGAGATCCAAACAAAGCAGCCACGGTCATTGTCGGAGCACATCTCACTATGGCTAGTTACTTGGGTAACTACCCCGTGCAACTCGTTCCCAAATCTGCCGTGTACAAACGACGTGTCATCATTGAAGAATGTGGATCCACCACCAAAAGGCCTCCAACCATGTGGAGGGGCCACCTCCACCCTCTTTTCGCGAACACCACTACCGGAGACAATAAACACAAGCTAACTCCTATGTAAACTCCTACATCAACAGACGACACTAGAGAAAACATCGTTGTGGTGGAGGAAGATTCGAAATACAAAATCCCACTGGTTTGGTCACAACCGCTACCCTGCGACCAAACCTAAGAACTCCAATCTCGCCGGTTGGACTGACCAGAGAGAAAACTATGCCGCTAGATCCATGGCTCACCATGGTGGGGTTGAAGATGTAGCAACTCTTATTCGACGCGGCGTCATCACCCACACCTCACGCCGCACGTCGAAACCCTAAATCTATCCATACGTACAGCCTGGATGCGAAACCCAATGACTCCCCTATTCTCACGTCATCGGTTTGGCAGACGGGGGAGGAGAGAGAGCCCCCGTATCGTTGGATTCTATATCTCTAATCGAATAAGTTGACTTTGTATAGGCATTTTACCGGCAGCTATGGAGATAATTGCTCTAGCTACCATTTTAGATACCCCCCCCCCCCCCAAATTTCATAAAGCATATGATCTGGTATAACAACGGCAACCCGATATTCGGGGGACCCCTTTCCCAAGCCCATACGTGTTTCCGTGGGTCTTAGTGTTACTGGTTTGTCGGACGTACTCATATTTTTCCATCACGAAGTGCATATCGTGTTATTGCTCTTCGTCTTGCTTCTATATGTCTCGACGTGATTCAAGCAGGTTCAAGAGCTTGAAGAGCATTTCTACCAAAACAAATACTATTGCCTTGGCAGGATTTTCCTCTCATTCTTCATCTATTTTGTTTGCGAAATCTGGTTCTTTTGGGATTATTTCTATGGTTCTTCCTTAGTTCCATCTCCACTGCAAAACTGGGCATGAGAGTTTCTTGTCATATCCATCTCCTCGCGAATGAAATGAGAAAAGCATCTAAATTTCGTCATTGGGTGGAGAAGAGAAAGGGGAGCGAAAACCGCTGGAGTGTTAGAGGTTGTGAAGCTTAGTATCGCATTGAAAATAGCCTTAGACTTTGGCCGCAAAAGAAAAAGAAATGAAAAGAACCTTAGACCTCCATTTGGCACTTCCATACACTGAAGGCAAATTTCCTTGCTGCCGCACATCTGAGCAAAGCATACACGAAACGCTATTGGTTACCGTCCAAATCGTCGCTCCAAACAAGAGATGTGAAGATAAAAATCGTCTGAAATCCTACACTACACGGGAAAAAAACGTCACAATCAACCCTTCGCTCTCAATATGCCCGGCCGAACGTCAATTCTACCAATCATATGACCGTTTCCACGGAGCAAAGAAGCTGTGATCCTCTCAACGTTTTAGATAGAGAAACAAGAACATACACATACAAGCGCACAAGCACAGCTGCAACGCTGTTTGTACCCGAAATTTACACAGCGAAGAATCCAATGCTCCTTGCTTCGGAGTGTTCTCTTCCCTTCTTCCTACGCCTATATAAACCATGCATGCAAATGGTACCTCTCATCTCAGACTCACCAAAGATGAAGACCATTTCTTCATTCTCCCTGCTTGTCCTCTGCCTGGCTGCACTGCAACTGCACGCCAATGCCTCCCACTCCCAGTCCCAGTCCCAGGAGGCTCAGCTCAAGAAATTCATCTCGTCTAGGAAGAACAGCGCCACCAGCAGCGACACGTTCCGAGTGCGTAACATAGCTGACAGGGTTGCCGGCAGCCTGAGTGCGGAGAGCACCGTCTCTGACCAGAGCTCCATGAAGGCCGCCGACAAGATCACGGCGTTGCCCGGGCAGCCGGAGGGCGTCGACTTCGACCAGTACGGCGGGTACGTGACCGTCGATGCGGAGAACGGCCGCGCGCTCTTCTACTACCTCGTGGAGTCGCCTTCCGGTGCCTCGGACAAGCCACTCGTCCTGTGGCTCAACGGAGGTTAGAGTGATCCATATGTTGATAACTGAGCATCTCTTGTGGAAATTTCTCAGCAGTGACACTTCTTGCGTACACAGGGCCAGGATGCTCGTCGCTGGGATACGGCGCAATGCAGGAACTTGGCCCGTTCCGCGTAACCGAGGACAACAAAACGCTCAGCAGAAACGTGAACGCCTGGAACAACGGTAACCCATGGGCCATGGCCTCTCTTACTCATCAATCTTTGAATTTGTCCTGCCTTATGTCACTGGAAATGGACCACGGGCCCACATGAAAGTTTCAGGGACAAATGATTTTGAAGTGTCGAGTAAATTAAAGTGTGAGAAATGATCAAATTAAGAGACTAATTGTTTGCTTGTGAAAAATAATGGCAGTGGCTAACGTGATCTTCCTCGAGTCGCCTGCCGGTGTGGGATATTCCTACTCGAACACGTCTTCGGACTATGATCTCAGCGGAGACGAGAGAACCGCCGATGATGCCTACGTGTTTCTGGTGAAATGGCTTGAGAGGTTCCCGGAGTACAAGGACCGCGCCTTCTACATCTCCGGGGAGAGCTACGCCGGACACTACGTGCCGGAGCTCGCCGCCACCATCCTGCTCCACAACACATACAACAATAGAACCGTCATAAACCTTCAGGGTATCTTGGTACGTGGAACTAACTAGCTCTACTTCGATGAAACATTGTACAATTTTCGGTTTTTCTAACTTGGATCATGTCTTCTATATTTGAAGGTGGGCAATCCATACCTTGATGGGAACCAGAATATTAAGGGGGCCGTTGACTACTTCTGGACCCACGCGGTGATGTCCGATGAGGTCTACGCCAATATCACCAAGAACTGCGACTTTGACAACTTGAATGGTACATTTACAGATGCCGCCTGCATGGGAGCGGCCGTGGCGTTCGACTCTGGCTACATCGATGGCTACAACATATACGCTCCGGTCTGCATAGACGCACCCAATGGAACGTATTACCCCGCTGGCTACGTGAGTCCACACTTCTTATCTTTCTGAAGAACATCATTTCTTATCAAAACGAGAGAAAAATGGACAACGTTCTGTTTGAAAAAAACTAGCTCTATGTGCTGAACAGCTAACCGTTGTATTTTTCATCTTCAAATTGCAGTTACCTGGGTATGATCCGTGCAGTTACTATCCTACGGATGCCTACCTCAATGATCCAGCGGTGCAGATGGCTTTCCACGCTAGGACGACGAAGTGGTCAGGCTGCGCGTAAGATCCTCCAACTGGAGCTAATGCACACTGATTTCACGGACATGGATTTTTAGAGCACTTGCACTCAGGCCCTGCTATCCTAGCCGTCCAATATCGCTTTAAGATCCGTGCGACACAACTAACTTTCTATATGAAATTTTATCTTTTCTGTTTCTCTTCACATAAAACATATCTTGAAGTTCAAACCTATGCAGCATGGCAAAGCTTTCTAACTAGAATCTATGATAAATCTTTCAGAACTTTTTGTCCGACATAAATACTAAAAATATGATTTTTCAATCAAACAATACGTATTTTGTATATTTATATTTGACAAAAAAATCTGAAAGATTTATCCTAGATTCTACTTAGAAAGCTTTGCCACGTTGCATAGGTTTAAACTTCAAGATATGTTCTATGTGGAAGAAACAAAAAAGAAAAATGTATTTGCACGGATCTTAAAGCAGGAAATAGACGGCTAGAAAGAGAGGGCCTAGGTGCATGTGCTCTAATATATATTTTCGCTGATTTCACCCACACATTCGTACCTCATGTGACTTGTACATGCATGCAGAAATTTGAACTGGACAGATGGGCCAATGTCCATGCTTCCAACCATGAAATGGTTGATCGAAAGCAAGCTGCCGATTTGGATATTCAGGTAGTAACAGACAAGTACTAGTACAATCCAATACTCTCACACCGCCGTTTGAAAGTACTTCAATAGTAACAAACCTGCCTGCATTTTTTAGTGGTGATTTTGATTCTGTGTGCCCGCTGCCGGCGACGAGGTATTCTATCCAAGACATGGCCCTCTCTGTGACCACTCCATGGCGCCCATGGACAGCAAAGGAGGAGGTAAACCCTGTTGTACAAACTAGCATTCATCTTAGATCACCTTGAAACGGGTGGTTTCTGACAAGGATGGCTGCACTTTCAGGTTGGAGGATATGTTCAGCAGTACGCGGGGGGATTCACATTCCTATCTGTGAGGGGAGCTGGCCATATGGTTCCATCCTTCCAGCCTGAGAGGGCATTGGTGATGTTGAGCTCATTCCTGCAAGGGGTGCTCCCACCTTACGTAGAACAGCAGTGATTCATGGTGCCCATAAATCTCCATCCCATGAGAGGCCTTGGTTATCGTCAAGCTTCATGAGAAGTGCTACCTACAACCAACGTGGATGGAGTTGCCATAGTTTTTCAATCTCTTGGAACATTTGTTTGCTTAATGTGTGGTTTAGTTAATATACGTGTATCCAGTTACTTACTGTTGAGAATTGTTGTCCTAGTGGACATGGATTTCTTTTGAACGAATTTATTACAATATCTAAAATAAATATAAGCATAAATTATTTTTACCATTGATTATTTTCATGATAACGCAAATAAGTAGGGAAGATGATACCCTTAGCAGGCCTGAAAAGGGTACATAAGACATCTCATCAGTGGTGCAAAGGCACCATAGCTAGTAAGCTCCACGTGCTCCTTGAACCCGCACAACCACAATACACATCCCTTGTTAATCGTAACATCCAGAGAAACTTACGGGCCGCTCGCCAAGCACATGTTGCCAAGATGTGATGGCATGCGATCCTTTGCTCCTAACTATGCAATCCAAGGACGCTGAGCCAATCATATAGCCAATGTCGCCATTGATCTAGCCACTGGAGCCAAGATGCTTGCACACCAAATCACACGGTCTATCTATGGACCACATGGACACAACAACACATCTATGCCCGACATTAGCCAGAACTAGTTGTGGCAACTCCATCGAGACATACCACAAGATTGTCACCCCCTTTTTGCAGGTACACAGGACAGTGATGCTCACCGATGCACTAGCCACCACCAAAGGTCACCATATTCCATACATCAGGGTGACCACTCATGCCAAGGAGTATATGAATTGCATGATCGTACCATGACACTAGTAGAAAAGAGGGCTTTGGTTTAGGCCGGGTCAGCTCATTAGTCCCGGTTCAGTCCAGAACCGGGACCCATGGGGGCATTGTGTTGGAAATATGCCCTAGGGGCAATAATAAAAGCATTATTATTATATTTCTTTGTTCATGATAATTGTCTTTATTCATGCTATAATTGTATTATCCGGAAATCGTAATACATGTGTGAATAATAGACACCAACATGTCCCTGGTAAGCCTCTAGTTGACTAGCTCGTTGATCAACAGATAGTCATGGTTTCCTGACTATGGACATTAGATGTCATTGATAACGAGATCACATCATTAGGAGAATGATGTGATGGACAAGGCCCAATCCTAAACATAGCATAAGATCGTATAGTTCGTTTGCTAGAGTTTTCCAATGTCAAAGTATCTTTTCCTTAGACCATGAGATCGTGTAACTCCCGGATACCGTAGGAGTGCTTTGGGTGTGCCAAACGTCACAACGTAACTGGGTGACTATAAAGGTATACTACGGGTATCTCCGTAATTGTCTGTTGGGTTGACATGGATCAAGACTGGGATTTGTCACTCCGTATGACGGAGAGGTATCACTGGGCCCACTCGGTAATGCATCATCATTATAAGCTCAAAGTGACCAAGTGTCTGGTCACGGGATCATGCATTACGGTACGAGTAAAGTGACTTGTCGGTAACGAGATTGAACAAGGTATGGGGATACCCACGATCGAATCTCGGGCAAGTAACATACCGATTGACAAAGGGAATTGTATACGGGGTTGCGTGAATCCTTGACATCGTGGTTCATCCGATGAGATCATCGAGGAGCATGTGGGAGCCAACATGGGTATCCAGATCCCGCTGTTGGTTATTGACCAGAGAGCGATCTCGGTCATGTCTGCATGTCTCCCGAACCCGTAGGGTCTACACACTTAAGGTTCGGTGACGCTAGGGTTGTAGGGATATGTATATGCAGTAACCCGAATGTTGTTCGGAGTCCCGAATGAGATCCCGGACGTCACGAGGAGTTCCGGAATGGTCCGGAGGTAAAGATTTATATATGGGAAGTCCTGTTTCGGGCATCGGGACAAGTTTCAGGGTCATCGGTATTGTACCGGGACCACCGAAAGGGTCCCGGGGGCCCACCGGGTGGGGCCACCTGCCCCGGGGGGCCACATGGGCTGTAGGGGGTGCGCCTTGGCCTACATGGGCCAAGGGCACCATCCCCAAGAGGCCCATGCGCCTAGGGTTTCAAGGGAGGAAGAGTCCTAGGAGGGGAAGGCACCTCCTAGGTGCCTTGGGGAGGAGGGATTCCTCCCCCTTGGCCGCACCCCCCTAGGAGATTGGATCTCCTAGGGCCGGCGCCCCCCCTAGGCCCTCCTATATATAGTGGGGAAGGAGGGCTTTTTGACCCACGCCTTTGGTTGCCTCCTTCTCCCTCTCCAACACCTCCTCCTCCATAGCGCTTGGCGAAGCCCTGCCGGAGTACTGCAGCTCCATCAACACCACGCCGTCGTGCTGCTGCTGGTGCCATCTCCCTCAACCTCTCCTCTCCCCTTGCTGGATCAAGAAGGAGGAGACGTGGCTGTTCCGTACGTGTGTTGAACGCGGAGGTGCCGTCCGTTCGGTACTAGGATCTCCGGTGATTTGGATCACGTCGTGTTCGACTACATCATCCCCGTTCTTTGAACGCTTCCGCTCGCGATCTACAAAGGTATGTAGATGCATCCAATCACTCGTTGCTAGATGAATTCATAGATGGATCTTGGTGAAACCGTAGGAAAATTTTTGTTTTCTGCAACGTTCCCCAACAGTGGCATCATGAGCTAGGTCTATGCGTAGTTCTTCTTGCGCGAGTAGAACACAATTTGTTGTGGGCGTAGATGTTGTCAACTTTCTTGCCGCTACTAGTCTTTTCTTGCTTCAACGGTATTGTGGGATGAAGTGGCCCGGACCAACCTTACACGTACTCTTACGTGAGACCGGTTCCACCGACTAACATGCACAAGTTGCATAAGGTGGCTGGCAGGTGTCTGTCTCTCCTATTTTAGTTGGAGCGGATTCGATGAAGAGGGTCCTTATGAAGGGTAAATAGAAGTTGACAAATCACGTTGTGGCTTTCACGTAGGTAAGAAAACGTTCTTGCTAGAACCCTACTTCAGCCACGTAAAAACTTGCAACAACAATTAGAGGACGTCTAACTTGTTTTTGCAGCAAGTGCTCTGTGATATGATATGGCCAAAGTTGTGATGAATGATGAATGATCTATATGTGATGTATGAGATGTTCATGCTATTGTAATAGGAATCACGACTTGCATGTCGATGAGTATGACAACCGGCAGGAGCCATAGGAGTTGTCTTTATTTTTTGTATGACCTGCGTGTCATTGAGAAACGCCATGTAAATTACTTTACTTTATTGCTAAACGCGTTAGCCATAGTAGTAGAAGTAATAGTTGGCGAGCAACTTCATGGAGACACAATGATGGAGATCATGATGATGGAGATCATGGTGTCATGCCGGTGACAAGATGATCATGGAGCCCCAAGATGGAGATCAAAGGAGCTATGTGATATTGGCCATATCATGTCACTATTATTATTTGATTGCATTTGATGTTTATCATGTTTTGCATCTTGTTTACTTAGAACGACGGTAGTAAATAAGATGATCCCTCATAATAATTTCAAGAAAGTGTTCCCCCTAACTGTGCACCGTTGCGACAGTTCGTTGTTTCAATGCACCACGTGATGATCGGGTGTTTGATTCAAAACGTTCACATACAACGGGTGTAAGACAGATTTACACATGCAAACACTTAGGTTGACTTGACGAGCCTAGCATGTGTATAGACATGGCCTCGGAACACAGAAGACCGAAAGGTCGAGCATGAGTCGTATAAAAGATACGATCAACATGAAGATGTTCACCGACGTTGACTAGTCCGTCTCACGTGATGATTGGACACGGCCTAGTTGACTCGGATCATGTTATACTTAGATGACTAGAAGAGGGATGTCTATCTAAGTGGGAGTTCATTGAATAATTTGATTAGATGAACTTAATTATCATGAACTTAGTCTAAAATCTTTACAATATGTCTTGTAGATCAAATGGCCAACGTAGTCCTCAACTTCAACGCGTTCCTAGAGAAAACCAAGCTGAAAGACGATGGCAGCAACTATACGGACTGGGTCCGGAACCTGAGGATCATCCTCATATCTGCCAAGAAAGATTATGTCCTACAAGCACCGCTGGGTGACGCACCTGTTCTCCCTGCAGAACAAGACGTTATGAACGCTTGGCAGGCACGTACCAATGACTACTCCCTCGTTCAGTGCGGCATGCTTTACAGCCTAGAGCCGGGGCTCCAAAAGCGTTTTGAGAGACATGGAGCATATGAGATGTTCGAAGAGCTGAAAATGGTTTTCCAAGCTCATGCCCGGGTCGAGAGATATGAAGTCTCCGACAAATTCTTCAGCTGTAAGATGGAGGAAAATAGTTCTGTTAGTGAGCACATACTCACTATGTCTGGGTTACATAACCGCCTGACTCAGCTGGGAGTTAATCTCCCGGATGATGCGGTCATTGACAGAATCCTCCAGTCGCTTCCACCGAGCTACAAGAGCTTTGTGATGAACTTCAATATGCAGGGGATGGAAAAGACCATTCCTGAAGTATTTGCTATGCTGAAATCAGCAGAGGTAGAAGTCAAGAAGGAACATCAAGTGTTGATGGTCAATAAAACCACTAAGTTCAAGAAGGGCAAAGGTAAAAAGAACTTCAAGAAGGATGGCAAGGGAGTTGCCGCGCCCGGCAAGCAAGCTGCCGGGAAGAAGCCAAAGAATGGACCCAAGCCCGAGACTGAGTGCTTTTATTGCAAGGAAAGTGGTCACTGGAAGCGGAACTGCCCCAAATACTTAGCGGACAAGAAGGCCGGCAAAACAAAAGGTATATATGATATACATGTAATTGATGTGTACCTTACTAGTACCCGTAGTAGCTCCTGGGTATTTGATACCGGTGTAGTTTCTCACATTTGTAACTCAAAGCAGGGGCTGTGAAATAAGCGGAGACTGGCAAAGGACGAGGTGACGATGCGCGTCGGGAATGGTTCCAAGGTCAATGTGATCGCCGTCGGCACGCTACCTCTATATTTACCTTCGGGATTAGTTTTAAACCTTAATAATTGTTATTTAGTGCCAGCTTTGAGCATGAACATTGTATCGGGATCTCGTTTAATTCGAGATGGCTACTCATTTAAATCCGAGAATAATGGTTGTTCTATTTATATGAGAGATATGTTTTATGGTCATGCTCCTATGGTGAATGGTTTATTCTTAATGAATCTCGAGCGTAATGCTACACATATTCATAGTGTGAGTACCAAAAGATGTAAAGTTGATAATGATAGTCCCACATACTTGTGGCACTGCCGCCTTGGTCACATAGGTGTCAAACGCATGAAGAAGCTCCATGCAGATGGACTTTTAGAGTCTCTTGATTACGAATCATTTGACACGTGCGAACCATGCCTCATGGGTAAGATGACCAAGACTCCGTTCTCAGGAACAATGGAGCGAGCAACCAACTTATTGGAAATCATACATACTGATGTGTGCGGTCCAATGAGTGTTGAGGCTCGCGGTGGCTATCGTTATGTTCTCACTCTCACTGATGATTTGAGTAGATATGGGTATATCTACTTAATGAAACACAAGTCTGAAACCTTTGAAAAGTTCAAGGAATTTCAGAGTGAGGTTGAGAATCAACGTGACAGGAAAATCAAGTTTCTACGATCAGATCGTGGAGGAGAATACTTGAGTCACGAATTTGGCACACACTTAAGAAAATGTGGAATAGTTTCACAACTCACACCGCCTGGAACACCTCAGCGTAATGGTGTGTCCGAACATCGTAATCGCACTCTATTAGATATGGTGCGATCTATGATGTCTCTTGCCGATTTACCGCTATCTTTTTGGGGCTATGCTTTAGAGACTGCCGCATTCACTTTAAATAGGGCTCCGTCGAAATCCGTTGAGACGACACCGTTTGAATTATGGTTTGGGAAGAAACCTAAGCTATCGTTTCTAAAAGTTTGGGGATGCGATGCTTATGTCAAGAAACTTCAACCTGAAAAGCTCGAACCCAAGTCGGAAAAATGCGTCTTCATAGGATACCCTAAAGAAACTGTTGGGTATACCTTCTACCTCAGATCCGAAGGCAAGATCTTTGTTGCCAAGAATGGATTCTTTCTAGAGAAAGAGTTTCTCTCGAAAGAAGTAAGTGGGAGGAAAGTAGAACTTGATGAAGTGTTACCTCTTGAACCGGTAAATGGCACAACTCAAGAAAATGTTCCTGAGGTGCCTGCACCAACTAGAGAGGAAGTTATTGATGATGATCAAGATGCTTCTGATCAAGCTCCTACTGAAATTCGAAGGTCCACAAGGACACGTTCCGCACCAGAGTGGTATGGCAACCCTGTCTTGGAAATCATGTTGTTAGACAACGGTGAACCTTCGAACTATGAAGAAGCGATGGCGGGCCCGGATTCCGACAAATGGCTAGAAGCCATGAAATCCGAGATAGGATCCATGTATGAAAACGAAGTATGGACTTTGACTGACTTGCCCGTTGAACGGCGAGCCATAGAAAATAAATGGATCTTTAAGAAGAAGACAGACGCGGATGGTAATGTGACCATCTATAAAGCTCGGCTTGTCGCTAAGGGTTATCGACAAGTTCAAAGGGGTTGACTACGATGAGGCTTTCTCACCGGTAGCGAAGCTAAAGTCCGTCCGAATCATGTTAGCAATTGCCGCATTCTACGATTATGAGATATGGCAAATGGACGTTAAAACGGCATTCCTTAATGGTTTCCTTAAGGAAGAATTGTATATGATGCAGCCGGAAGGTTTTGTCGATCCTATGAATGCTGACAAGGTGTGCAAGCTCCAACGCTCGATTTATGGGCTGGTGCAAGCATCTCGGAGTTGGAACATTCGCTTTGATGAGATGATCAAAGCGTTTGGGTTTACGCAGACTTATGGAGAAGCCTGCGTTTACAAGAAAGTGAGTGGGAGCTCTGTAGCATTTCTCATATTATATGTAGATGACATACTTTTGATGGGAAATGATATAGAACTCTTGGACAACATTAAGGCCTACTTGAATAAGAGTTTTTCAATGAAGGACCTTGGAGAAGCTGCTTATATATTAGGCATCAAGATCTACAGAGATAGATCAAGACGCCTCATAGGTCTTTCACAAAGCACATACCTTGATAAGATATTGAAGAAGTTCAATATGGATCAGTCTAAGAAGGGGTTCTTGCCTGTGTTGCAAGGTGTGAAATTGAGCTCAGCTCAATGTCCGACCACGGCAGAAGATATAGAGGAGATGAGTGTCATCCCCTATGCCTCAGCCATAGGTTCTATTATGTATGCCATGCTGTGTACCAGACCTGATGTAAACCTTGCCGTAAGTTTGGTAGGTAGGTACCAAAGTAATCCCGGCAAGGAACACTGGACAGCGGTCAAGAATATCCTGAAGTACCTGAAAAGGACTAAGGAAATGTTTCTCGTTTATGGAGGTGACGAAGAGCTCGTCGTAAAGGGTTACGTCGACGCTAGCTTCGACACAGATCTGGATGACTCTAAGTCACAAACCGGATACGTGTATATTTTGAATGGTGGGGCAGTAAGCTGGTGCAGTTGCAAGCAGAGCGTTGTGGCTACATGTGAAGCGGAGTACATGGCAGCCTCGGAGGCAGCACATGAAGTAATATGGGTGAAGGAGTTCATCACCGACCTAGGAGTCATACCCAATGCGTCGGGGCCAATCAAACTCTTCTGTGACAACACTGGAGCTATTGCACTTGCCAAGGAGCCCAGGTTTCACAAGAAGACAAGGCACATCAAGCGTCGCTTCAACTCCATTCGTGAAAATGTTCAAGATGGAGACATAGAGATTTGTAAAGTACATACGGACCTGAATGTAGCAAATCCGTTGACTAAACCTCTCCCTGGAGCAAAACATGATCAACACCAGAATTCGATGGGTGTTCGATTCATCATAATGTAACTAGATTATTGACTCTAGTGCAAGTGGGAGACTGTTGGAAATATGCCCTAGAGGCAATAATAAAAGCATTATTATTATATTTCTTTGTTCATGATAATTGTCTTTATTCATGCTATAATTGTATTATCCGGAAATCGTAATACATGTGTGAATAATAGACACCAACATGTCCCTAGTAAGCCTCTAGTTGACTAGCTCGTTGATCAACAGATAGTCATGGTTTCCTGACTATGGACATTAGATGTCATTGATAACGAGATCACATCATTAGGAGAATGATGTGATGGAGAAGACCCAATCCTAAACATAGCATAAGATCGTATAGTTCGTTTGCTAGAGTTTTCCAATGTCAAAGTATCTTTTCCTTAGACCATGAGATCGTGTAACTCCCGGATACCGTAGGAGTGCTTTGGGTGTGCCAAATGTCACAACGTAACTGGGTGACTATAAAGGTATACTACGGGTATCTCCGAAAGTGTCTGTTGGGTTGACATGGATCAAGACTGGAATTTGTCACTCCGTATGACGGAGAGGTATCACTGGGCCCACTCGGTAATGCATCATCATTATGAGCTCAAAGTGACCAAGTGTCTGGTCACGGGATCATGCATTACGGTACGAGTAAAGTGACTTGCCGGTAACGAGATTGAACGAGGTATGGGGATACCCACGATCGAATCTCGGGCAAGTAACATATCGATTGACAAAGGGAATTGTATACGGGGTTGCGTGAATCCTCGACATCGTGGTTCATCCGATGAGATCATCGAGGAGCATGTGGGAGCCAACATGGGTATCCAGATCCCGCTGTTGGTTATTGACCGGAGAGCGATCTCGGTCATGTCTGCATGTCTCCCGAACCCGTAGGGTCTACACACTTAAGGTTCGGTGACGCTAGGGTTGTAGGGATATGTATATGCAGTAACCCGAATGTTGTTTGGAGTCCCGGATGAGATCTCGGACGTCACGAGGAGTTCCGGAATGGTCCGGAGGTAAAGATTTATATATGGGAAGTCCTGTTTCGGGCATCGGGACAAGTTTCAGAGTCATCGGTATTGTACCGGGACCACCGGAAGGGTCCGGGGGCCCACCGGGTGGGGCCACCTGCCCCGGGGGGCCACATGGGCTGTAGGGGGTGCTCCTTGGCCTACATGGGCCAAGGGCACCAGCCCCAAGAGGCCCATGCGCCTAGGGTTTCAAGGGAGGAAGAGTCCTAGGAGGGGAAGGCACCTCCTAGGTGCCTTGGGGAGGAGGGATTCCTCCCCCTTGGCCGCACCCCCCTAGGAGATTGGATCTCCTAGGGCCGGCACCCCCCCTAGGCCCTCCTATATATAGTGGGGAAGGAGGGCTTTTTGACCCACGCCTTTGGTTGCCTCCTTCTCCCTCTCCAACACCTCCTCCTCCTCCATAGCGCTTGGCGAAGCCCTGCCGGAGTACTGCAGCTCCGTCAACACCACGCCGTCGTGCTGCTGCTGGTGCCATCTCCCTCAACCTCTCCTCTCCCCTTGCTGGATCAAGAAGGAGGAGACGTGGCTGTTCCGTACGTGTGTTGAACGCGGAGGTGCCGTCCGTTCGGTACTAGGATCTCCGGTGATTTGGATCACGTCGTGTTCGACTACATCATCCCCGTTCTTTGAACGCTTCCACTCACGATCTACAAAGGTATGTAGATGCATCCGATCACTCGTTGCTAGATGAATTCATAGATGGATCTTGGTGAAACCGTAGGAAATTTTTTGTTTTCTGCAACGTTCCCCAACACATTGGTCCCGGTTCGTGAGGCCAGGGGCCTGCCGGGCCTCGTGGGGGCATTGGTCCCGGTTCGTCATGCCCCTTTGGTCCCGGTTGGTGGGACGAACCGGGACCAATGGGTCTCGCTCCTGGCACACCACCATTGGTCCCGGTTGGTGGCTTGAACCGGGACCACAGGCTTCCCTTTAGTCCCAGTTCATGCCACGAACCAGGACCAATGAGGTGCCTATATATACCCCTCTCGCCCGCGAGCAGAGCACCCCAGTGCTCTGTTTTTCTCTAGCCGGCGAGGGGAGGGCTTTGTGGTGCTCTAGCTCACCTCCTATGCACATGAGGTGTTCGATGAATGCCCGAGCCACACTAGTTAAGCTTTCTCCTCTCGAAGCTCGACCTCAAAGCTCCATTTTCCTCGAGATTTGTTTAGGTTTAGCGGCCCGTCACGTCCCATTCCTGTCTTCACCGCCGTCGATCGCCTGCACCGATCTCGTCGCCGGCACCACCGTGGTGAGCCTCTTGTTCTTATCTTCTTTCTGAAATAAAAAATTCTTACTTTAGATAGATACTTGTCTAATTTTCTTACTTTTATTATTGCTTGTTATTATATAGTGCCATGGTTTTGGTATCCGCCCCCGTCGGCCCTTGTCCTGGATATGATTCGGATGTGGTATATATTATCTTTTTATAACTATTTGGTTCATTTATTGTTTATGACAATTATGCCGACCAACGTGACATAGATTTTATTTATCTAGGAGGTAGTTGAACCGGAAATTCCAACCGACCCTATTGTCGAGAGGTTAAATTTAGTTGAAGAAGAAAACAATTACTTGAAGGAAAAAATAAAAAAATTGAGGAGGAGAAGATGATATTGGAGTTGCATGTTGCGGATGTCGTCGATGATCACAAGATCAAGATGGATGCAATGCGGTTGAAGATGAGAAAGATTAGAAAATATGCCATTCATACCGAGGCTTGGTATCATTATGCCGTTGGATCAATTGTTACATTGGTTGTGATTATGATCGCATTTGTTTTCGCATTGACATGTTTTACATAGTTTCAATGTATGGTTTAATTAATTAGATGCTCTGGAGAGCTATATGTTGTTAGATGAGAACTATGTATGTACTTTGGTTTTAATGTGATGATGAACTTCTATTAATTTGCACTTAATTATCTATTCATGATGTTCTGTGATGGTTTTTGACACACTTAATTATATATAATGCACGCAGATAAACCGGCAATGGATGTACGGTGAAAGACACACCTCCGAGTACATTAAGGGCGTGCATGATTTTCTCGAAGTGGCTGAGGCAAACAAGCAGAATGGTTTTATGTGTTGTCCATGCCCTAAATGTGGGAATACGAAGTCTTACTCTGACCGGAAAATCCTTCACACCCACCTGCTTTACAATGGTTTTATGCCACACTATAATGTTTGGACGAGGCACGGAGTAATAGGGGTTATGATGGAAGACGGCAAAAAAGAAGAGGACGATGACAACTATGCGCCCCCTGAATACGGTGATGCTGCAATGGGGGAAGCTGCTGAAGATCAAGAGGAACCAGACGATGTGCCCAATGATGCTGCAACGGGGGAAGCTGCTGAAGATCATGAGGAACCAGACGATGTGCCCGATGATGATGATCTCCGCCAGGTCATTGTCGATGCAAGGACGCAATGCGAAAGTCAAAAGGAGAAGCTGAAGTTCGATCGCATGTTAGAGGATCACAAAAAGGGTTGTACACCAATTGCGAAGATGGCAACACAAAGCTCGGTACCGTACTGGAATTGCTGCAGTGGAAGGCAGAGAATGATGTGCCTGACAAAGGATTTGAGAAGTTACTGAAAATATTGAAGAAGAAGTTTCCAAAGGATAATGAATTGCCTGACAGTACATATGCAGCAAAGAAGGTCGTATGCCCTCTAGGATTGGAGGTGCAGAAGATACATGCATGCCCTAATGACTGCATCCCCTACCGCGGTGTGTACAAGGATCTGAACGCATGCCCGGTATGCGGTGCATTGCGGTATAAGATCAGACGAGATGACCCTGGTGATGTTGACGGCGAGCCCCCCAGGAAGAGGGTTCCTGCGAAGGTGATGTGGTATGCTCCTATAATACCACGGTTGAAACGTCTGTTCAGAAATGAAGAGCATGCCAAGTTGATGCGATGGCACAGTGAGGACCGTAAGAAAGACGGGAAGTTGAGAGCACCCGCTGACGGGTCGTAGTGGAGAAAAATCAAGAGAAAGTACTGGCCTGAGTTTGCAAGTGACCCAAGGAATGTATGGTTTGGTTTAAGCGCGGATGGCATTAATCCTTTCGGGGAGCAGAGCAGCAATCACAGCACCTGGCCCATGACTCTATGTATGTATAACCTTCCTCCTTGGATGTGCATGAAGTGGAAGTTCATTATGATGCCAATTCTCATCCAAGGCCCTAAGCAACCCAGCAACGACATTGATGTGTTCCTAAGGCCATTAGTTGAAGAACTTTTACAGCTGTGGAATGGAAACGGTGTACGTACGTGGGATGAGCACAAATAGGAGGAATTTAACCTGCACGCGTTGCTGTTTGTAACCATAAACGATTGGCCCGCTCTCAGTAACCTTTCAGGACAGAAAAACAAGGGATACCACGCATGCACGCTCTGTTTAGAAGAAACTGAAAGTATATACCTGGAAAAATGCAGGAAGAATGTGTACTTGGGCCATCGTCGATTTCTTCCGATCAACCATCAATGTCGGAAGAAAGGCAAGCATTTCAAAGGCGAGGCAGATCACCAGAATAAGCCCGCCATGCGTACCGGTGATCACGTACTTGCTATGGTCAATGATTTACACATAATCTTTGGAAAGGGTCCCGGCGGACTAGCTATTCCGAATGACGCTGAGGGACACGCACCCATGTGGAAGAAGAAATCTATATTTTGGGACCTACCCTACTGGAAAGACCTAGAGGTCCGCTCTTCAATCGACGTGATGCACGTGACGAAGAACCTGCTAGGCTTCTTGGGCGTGTATGGGAAGACAAAAGATACACCTGAGGCATGGGAGGACCTGCAATGTTTGCACGAAAAAGACGGCATGCCTCCGAAGCAGTATAAAGGTCTTGCCAGCTACGCTCTTACGAAAGAAGAGAAAGAAATCTTCTTTGAATGCCTGCTCAGTATGAAGGTCACGACTGGCTTCTCGTCGAATATAAAGGGAATAATAAATATGCCAGAGAAAAAGTTCCAGAACCTAAAGTCTCATGACTGCCACGTGATTATGACGCAATTGCTTCCGGTTGCATTGAGGGGGCTTCTACCAGAAAACGTTCGATTAGCCATTGTGAAGCTATGTGCATTCCTCAATGCAATCTCTCAGAAGGTGATCGATCCAGAAATCGTACCAAGGCTAAGGAGTGATGTGGCGTAATGTCTTGTCAGTTTCGAGCTGGTGTTCCCACCATCCTTCTTCAATATCATGACGCACGTCCTAGTTCATCTAGTCGATGAGATTGTCATTCTGGGGCCCGTATTTCTACACAATATGTTCCCCTTTGAGAGGTTCATGGGAGTCCTAAAGAAATATGTCCGTAACCGCGCTAGGCCAGAAGGAAGCATCTCCATGGGCCATCAAACAGAGGATGTCATTGGATTTTGTGTTCACTTCATTCCTGGCCTTAAAAAGATAGGTCTCCCTAAATCACGGTATGAGGGGAGACTGGCTGGAAAAGACACGCTGGGAGGGGCCTCAATAATATGCAGGGACGGATATTCTTGGTCTCAAGCACACTACACAGTTCTACAGAACTCTACCTTGGTGACCCCATATGTCGATGAACACAAGAACAGTCTGCGCTCCAAACACTCGGAGCAGTGCGACGACTGGATTACATGTGAACACATCAGGACTTTCAGCAGTTGGTTGGAAACACGTCTCAGAGGTGACAACACTGTTTGTGATGAGCTGTACTTGTTGTCCACGGGACCATCTTTGACTGTATTGACTTACAAAGGACACGAGATAAATGGGAATACATTTTACACGATCGCCCAAGATCAAAAGAGCACCAACCAAAACAACGGTGTCCGCTTTGATGCAGCAACCAAGAGGGGAAATGACACATATTATGGTTACATAGTGGACATAAGGGAACTTGACTACGGACATGATTTTAAGGTCCCTTTGTTTAAGTGCAAATGGGTCAATCTGTCAGGAAGCAGGGTACATGTAGACCCACAGTATGGAATGACAACAGTGGATCTCAACAATCTTGCATATGCAGAAGAACCGTTCTACTAGCCAATGATGTGGCATAGGTTATCTATGTGAAGGACATGTCTACCAAACCGAGAAAAAGAAAAGATAAGGAAGCGAATACATCATACGATGAGCCAAAGCGCCACATAGTTCTTTCAGGAAAAAGGGACATCGTGTGAGTGGAGGGCAAGACAGACATGTCTGAAGATTATGAAAAGTTTCATGAAATTCCTCCCTTCAATGTCAAGGCTGACCCAAGCATCCTGATAAACGATGAAGATTATCCATGGTTATGGCGCAATAAGCAAATGACACAAGCGAAGAAAAAGTGAAGACTTTCTCCCGCAACTATTATGATGATACCATGCCAACTTTGTAACAGACGAGTATGATACCATTGTCCGTTTTGTACATGCACATGCTATGTGAGTGAAATTATGATACCATGCCAACTTTCAACTTCTTCAGAGTTCATTTGAAATGCTTTAATGTCTTATGGTTCGGCCCTCGTATTACCATTATTCAAATTTAAAAACTAATGGCACTAACAGAAAGTTTATAATTTTCTAAAACTAATGGCACTAACAGAAAGTTTATAATTTTTCTGACCTAAAAGCAAAAAGAATTAAAAAATAAAGCAAGAAACAAAAGAAAATAAATAATGCAAAAAACAAAACAAAAAAACTGGAAAAAAATAAAAATAACAACATTAAGTATTTTGTTGTAAGTAGAAACAAAATAAAATAAATAAAGCAACAAAGAAAACAAAAAACAAAAAAAGTGCCTCCTATTGGGCCCCCACAGCCTGAATACGACTAGAAACCCTACCATGGGCCAGGATTCAGGCCCGCAGGAGGCCCAGTAGACCCACAGGCAGATAAAGTGATTTTAGGCCCGTAAGCCTGTATTTGAGAGGAGCTCGAAGTGGTCAGCGCAACATCGCTTATAAACCACTGTCGAAGCCTCTCGGCTAGCGAGGTGGGACTAAACATCCCACCGCACCGCGCCAGTTCCAACACAAGACCATTGGTCCCAGTTCGTGGCTCGAACCGGGACGAAAGGCTGCCTTTGGTCCCGGTTGGTGGCACAAACCGGGACCAATACCCCCCTTTAGTCCCGGTTGGTGCCACGAACCGGGACCAATGCTCTCAGTACATAAGAAAGCACTTGGCGTTTTTCAGATTCATCTGCATCAGTTCCCCCGCCCCGACGACGCCGCCAGGCTGTCCTATCGAGCTCGCCCCGTCGACGCCCTCTGCTGCCTCGTCGACGCCGTCGCCGCCCTGCCCCGAGCACGCCGCCGCCGGCCCGCCCCGACCACGCCGCGCGCCCCTGCCCCGACCACGTCGTCGTCACCCCAGCTGCCCCGCGCCGCCGTCGCCTCTGGCTCGCCCTGCCCCGACCACGCCGCCGTCGCCTCTGCCCCTTCCCCGACCACGCCGCCGTCGCCTCTACCCCGACGCGCGTCGTGCCCCTACCCCGACCACGCCGCGCACCTCTCATCCCTTTGGTCAGTGCCGGCAACCGCCCCCCTCTTCCTCCCTGTTTTTTTGCACATATATAGATGTTTTTTTCCTGATTATAAGTATATGTATGAGTATATGTATGTGTGTATATCTGTTTATATGTCCGTTTTTAGATTTTTGTTTTTTGCATTTTTTAAATGCATATATGTATGTATATATGTTCTCTCTCTGTGTGTGTGTGTATATATATATGTTCATGTATATATGCAAAAGATAGATTTTTGGAAAAATTAGGATTTTTTCTGTTCATAGAATTTTTTGGTGATATTAATTATTGTAGATATGCAAATTTTTGTATATTCATATGAACAACGAATTAGGCAAAACCTTATTTTAAAAGAATGAGAGAAAAAAGGAAGCAATACTACTTTTATTTTTTAACATTATTTTTAAAAAAGCAAGCAGTACTACTTCATGTATTTTTAAGAAGGAAGAAGAAGAAAAAGAATGAGAGGAAAAAGGAAATAAGAAGAGGAAGAAAGGAGAAGAAGAGGACAGGAAGAAGAGGAGAAATAAATAAGAAGAGGAAAAAAGAAGAAAAAAAGAGGAGGAGAAGAAAGGAATAGAGGAGAAGAAGGAAAAAAATAGAATATTCTATTTTTTCTTCTTCTCCTCTTTTTTTCTTCTTCTTTTTTTCTTCGATCTTCTCCTCTATTTCTTTCTTCCTCTCCTCTTTTTATTTCTTCTTCGTCTTCTTATTTTTTATCGGGTCTGTCGTCGTCGATATACCCCGTGTCCTGATAACTTCAACACGAGGGGGGGTTCGACCTACCCCCTCCCCGATAATATTATTTTCCCATGTATGTATGCAAAAGTTACATTTTTAGAAAAGTTTTATATATCTAGCTAGGAAAGGAAGAAGAAGAAAAAGAATGAGAGGAAAAAGGAAAATAAGAAGAGGAAGAAAGGAGAAGAAGAGGTGAGGAAGAAGTGGATAAATAAATAAGAAGAAGAAAAAAGAAGAAAAAGAAGAGGAGAAGAAGAAAGGAATAGAGGAGAAGAAGAGAAAATAGAATATTAATATTCTATTTTCTCTTCTTCTCCTCTATTCCTTTCTTCTTCTCCTCTTTTTTCTTCTTTTTTTTCTTCGATCTTCTCCTCTATTAATATCTTCTTCTCCTCTTTTTATTTCTTCTTCATCTTCTTATTTTTTATCGGATATGCCGTTGTCGATATACCCCGTGTCCCGATAACTTCAACACAAGGGGGGTTCGACCTACCCCCTCCCCGATAATATTATTTTCCCATGTATGTATGCAAAAGTTACATTTTTAGAAAAGTTTTATATATCTAGCTAGGAAAGGAATAAGAAGAAAAAGAATGAGAGGAAAAGGTTAAATAAGAACAGGAAGAAAGGAGAAGAAGAGGAGAGGAAGAAGAGGAGAAATAAATAAGAAAAAGAAAAAAGAAGAAAAAGAAGAGGAGAAGAAGAAAAATATTTTCTCTTCTTCTCCTCTATTTCTTTCTTCTTCTCCTCTTTTTTTCTTCTTTTTTTTCTTCAATCTTCTCCTCTATTAATATCTTCTTCTCCTCTTTTTTCTTCTTCTTCGTCTTCTTATTTTTATCGGATATGTCGTTGTCGATATACCCCATGTCCTGATAACTTCAACACGAGGGGGCGGGGGGGGGGGGTTCGACCTACCCCCTCCCTGATAACATTATTTTCCCATGTATGTATGTCGTTGTTGTCGATATAACCCCCTCCCGGATAACTTCGACTGTGATAACTTATACCACGGGAGCACCCCCCGGCCCTCTCGCTCGACCAAAACTCTCAAGGACACCCAAACCCTAGAAAAAAATGATGTCGGTCTCCTACCCCCTCCCCGCCGCGCCCCTACCCTTGAAGCGTTGCCGAGGCCACCCCAAACCCGGAATAAGCTAGGTCTACGTTTGCCACTAATATATTCACATGCTGTCATGTTTGTGTAATAATTTCCATGTTGTAATATTTGCAGAAACAATGGAGTTCGGACGAGACGAGGAACAAGAACAGGTTTTGGGGGACATAATCTTAGCCAGAGGTGATGTCATGTAGTATCTTAACGACAATGATGGTCTGGAAGCAGAAAAGGGTGAAGAAGAAGAATAAGAAGGCTACGGTGATCGAAGAGTGGAGGAGGAAAGACATGATTATCATGGCTCCGGTGACCCAATGCTGGTGCAAGACGGAGCCCGTGGTGACGACTCCGGTGACCGAACAGAGTTCGGCCAGGTAAATATATTAGTTAAGCCTGTGATGACTAGCTAATTGATGCATTCATTGTTTTGGTATGTACACATATTAATTAACTCTCGTCTAATTCTTCTTTTTTCTAGCCCTCCGAATCGAGCACAACTTCGGTAAAGAGACGAGGCCCAAAGAAAAAGTTGCGCTCGGATGAAAGGTTTGAGATCACAGAAATCGCGCGCGATGGCATGCCGATTGAACCCATCTGGATAAAGGAAGCATTTGTTGCTCAGTGCGGGGTTCTTGTTAGGGACAAGATCCCGATCAGCATCTAGCAATGGTGTAAGCCTAAGAACAAAGACCCTGAGGTGTCTTATGTCAATGATATGCAAAAAGATGATCTTTGGACTGAGCTGAAGGCAAATTTCACCCTACCGCCGGAGCAGGATCCGGAGAAGCCAGTTAAAGAGCAATTAATCAAGTCTCATGCTCTTAAGAAGATGGCAGACATATTCAGAAGGTGGAAGAATGAGCTGAAAACGTTTGTCGACAAAGAAGAGACACCAGAATTCATCGGCAGATATGAGAAGATCAAAGATCACTGGCCCGCATTTGTGGCCTACAAGACATCGGAAAAAGAGTAAGAAGATGTCGGCGACAAACAAGAAAAATGCTGCAAAGAAGAAGCTTCACCATCGCACGGGGTCAGGTGGCTACCTCAAAGCCCGGCCTAAGTGGGCTAAGGCTGAGAATGATCTATTTGATAAAGGGATCGAACCAGAGACAATGAACTGGCCAGACCGTTGCTGGACTTGGTTCTTCGGGGCTGGCGGAACCTTGGACCCTGTATCAGGGAAATGTGTTTGGACGGACGAGCAAATGAACATACCAGTCAAGAAGCTAAAGCACTATATCGATGCAGCGCAACAAGGGACGTTCGTTCGAGACAGAGAGAACAACGAGCTCACAATGGCCCTTAGGAATCATGAGCACCCTGGACGGACACGAGGCACGCCAGGCTCCGTTTCGTGGAATGCTGGTTTTCCGGACGCATGCGGTTACAAATGCCAGGAGAGGAGGAAAAAAGTGGAGCATGCCAAAATTCAGACGCTGCACGAAAGGGTTCAAGCGCTAGAGGAATGAGAAGTAGCTCGCAGCAAGCTACCTGCCGAAGCTACCCCGCCATCTTAGTAAAGAAGCAGTGTGGCTTCCACCGAGCTGCTTTAGCCAGAGCATGTCTTGACGGCTCCTGCTAGCTACCCCGTGGATGCTATCACGGAGTCTCAACATTGCCACCTTATGACGCAATGGCAGAACTTCGAAGTCAAGGCGGCTGTCGGCTCTATTCGACCTACTGAACCCGGCGCAACTTTTCACTGTAGTCCGATTCCAGAAGGATATGCCAGGGTGACGGTGGACGAAATAACGGAGGGATTTGAGGACCTCCAGCTTGACTACCCTACCGGTGAAGGGGAGACTTGGCTGGGTTCTTGTCTATTGACTCCATGCCTATGGCGGAAGGAGCTCATCAAGCTTCTGAACTGGACGCCTCCGCCTCCTCCTCCTCCTCCGGCGAGTCAGGGCACTCCGCCTCCTCCTCCGGCGAGTGATCAGGGCACTCAGCCTCCTTCTCCGGCACGTGGCGGCACTCCGCCTCCTTCTCCGCCTGCGTCGGCGCGCCCGAGCAGCCAGCCTCCTCTTTCTCCGCCTCATCGGCAATGGCGGAAGAGACCCGCCGCCGCTCCGGCTGCTCCGGCGCATCGTAGTCCTTCTCCTCCGCCTCATAAGCAAGGAAAGAAGACAGCCGCAGCCGCTCCGTCTACTCTGGCGGTGTCTAGCAATACAGCCATAGGTGGGAGGCAATACAGATTCGGTCCTTCTCTGAAGACTCCAGAGAAGTTACCATACGAGAGGACCCAGGAGGAGAACGCCAAGATCATGCGAGCCGAAGTGAGGAACTTCTTTGAAGGGGTGAAAGCAAAGAAAAATCCACCTCCGGAGGAGAAGGTAGAGCCGGTGAATGCGAAGCGCACTCTGGCTGCCCTGAAAAAACCAGCAAAGTCTCCGCCGAAAGGCAACTATGACCGCATTATTGCAAAGTCATTTGTCGAAGCGGAGCGGTCGGGAAGTACTGTCGGCGATCAAAGGTTAAAAGAACGACGAGCTGGGAAAAAAATTCCCCAGCTCAGCGAACAAGCGAACCAATTGTGCCCCCCACTCAAGGTGCCTACTAATGATCCGAGGATGGTGCCCAGTTATAGCAATCTTGGAGATTACCTGCCCGACAATGTACATTATGAGTTCTTGGAGGTGGAGGAACACAAATACGAGTACGGGAAGCCTCTCATCAAAGATGAAAGATCTCTAACAACGATGATGCGAAGATTCCATGATTGGTACATGAAAACCTGCAGAGAGTCTGGGGGGAGGAATACTTTGATGCTGAGAGTTAGAGAGGAGCATGACCTCGTTGGAATTGAACTATTGAATGTTCCATTTGAGGAGTTCTTCCAGTTTTTCAATCAAAAGGCCCTCGATAAAGCAATAGTCACTTGCTACTATCTGTAAGTAGTACTACTTCTGTCATTAAGTCTCTCTATATATATGTCAGCTCTTTCATTGCATGTATTTATAATTATCCTCACTATATTATGCAGATTGAAGATCGCCGAATTGAAGAAAAGACAAATCGGTGATATTGGGTTCATTAACACAAATCTCATAGATGCAACTGAGGTTAAATATCATGCCGAAGATACCGAGGCCAACTTGCTACGATCGTTGGTAATAAATGAAAACAAAGATATAATACTCTTTCCTTACAACTTCAAGTGAGTGTTACTGTCTTGTGCATATTCGGTTTCCCTTATTAGTCCAGGTTATAGTAATGTAATTGATGAGTTATGCATGCGTGTGCAGGTTCCACTATATTCTCCTAGAGATTAAGATTGAGCAGGGACTAGTAACCGTCTTAGACTCGAGACGAAAAGATCCCCAAGAGTATGCGGACATGACTCAAATGCTCGAGAAGTAAGTTAAATCGATCATTATCCACCATATCAGCAACTTTGTTCATTTCCTGATATATCAAGTAATTGTTTTCTTTGTCTGGCAGGGTTTGGAGAAAATTCACCAAAAAAGCTTCGGGACTGCCGAAGAAGCTGCAATTTAGACACCCGAAAGTAAGTACTATAGTAACATGTTCCGCGCATCTCCTAGTGATTCAAGCGCTAGTTTCATCAATACCATTTGGCATGCTTGCTTATCAGTTTGATTGACCTCTATTTCTTGTAAAGTGGTTGTGGCAGGAACAAGGGAATGATTTCTGTGGATACTACGTTTGCGAGTCCATCCGCCACACGACCTGTGAACGAGGGTACTCTGACGAACAATATGAAGTGCGTAAGCAATAATATTCACAATTTTATTTTATTACCATCATTTGTGTTGAGTTTCATTTATTCACACATATATATATATATATATGTATTGACCCCCTTGTTCAAATTAGATGTCTCGAATGCGGGATGAACTCCTAGCACCAGATCGTATGCGAGCAATTCAAGAGGAATTGGCGGCATTCTTCCTTGACCACGTGATCACTGAAGACGGAGAATACTATGTGGACCCTGTGTTCATATATAATTAGGAGATTATATTGTAAGAGATGATTATTGTATATATGTATCCGGTAGTGTCGGATAGATATACGAGAACTTGTTGTTCGACCAATCTCTCGGAGAAGGAGAGGTGGTTGATATCACTTCTCTCTGTATGCATATGTACATGACGATCTTCTGTTTCCTTTATTTGCTAACTAGCTAGCGTGTCTAGTCCTCTCTCTATATACGTATATATAGCGTCGTCCAAGCAAGGACATAAGAGAGGACACTTCTCTCTATTAATTAGCTAGCTAACACAATATATGAAACACCTAAACTAAACCCCCAAAACCCCCCACCCCCCCCCCCCTTTCAAAAAAAAAACAAAAACCCCAGCCCCTGATATGCTGACGCGTGGATGCCTATTGGTCCCGGTTGGTGCCACCAACCGGGACCAAAGACCCACCTGCCTGGGCTCGGCTCACCGGCCACGTGGAGGCCCATCTGTCCCGGTTCGTGTAAGAACCGGGACTAAAGGGTTAAGGCATTATTAACGACCCTTTAGTCCCGGTTCACAAACCGGGACAAAAGACCCTTATCAACCGGGACGAATGGGGTTTTTTCTACTAGTGTGAAACCAACCTGATAGGAAGATGGACTACGATTAACACGGTTCATGCACAAACAAGATGGCGTAACACTATGATAAATGCACGCATCACTACTCAGGGCTACCTTTGTTGTGTCACACGGGGTGTGTGTGCTCAGGTGGGCACATGTCAATGACAGGTACTCGTCATGTACATTAACAAAATGACAATCACAAGGGTTTTCATGTTTCCAAACATTCATATAGTATAAACTATATGTTAGACAGTTGAGGAAAAGAAATGATATATTGTTAATTGCAACAATTCAAAGTCAGACACACCAACAGTATCCCCTTGCATGTGCAAGCCGTGGTTAGGGCCCGACCATACCGGCATAGCACCTCCCAAAGATGATTGAGTGTGATCCAAACTAACCAAACCTCGAGATTAACATAATTGGTTTCCCATCGTGAAGCCACTAGGTAGGGCTTCTTGCTTCACATCCAAGCCTTAGGGAAAATGAAGCTTCGGTGCCCCTTAAATTTCTTAAGTATTTCCCACCAAGTTATGGGCATTGTAAAGATAAAATAATTTTGTTTTCTAAAATTTTGGATGTTTTTTAAGAAAATGTTCGCATGGTTAGATTTTTTTGTATAAAATCGATCTTCTCTTCACATTCTCCCTTGGGATTGGTCGGTCTAAAAAACTAGCAAAAAAGGATGTTGCCAAGTCTTGGTTGTTATTCTTATCCTTCCCCCTTGAGGCTCTCATGTAATGGATACCATTATTTTCTTGAGCGGTAATATATTAAGGTGGAAAAGACCCCCGCCCCCCACAAGTGACTGTTCAAAAACATTCTTCTTTATAGGTTTGGATTATAATTTAAAATTTTTGGAGAGATCTTTAATTATGTTTTTAGATTATTTTTTCTCAAAATTTAGAATCTTACAATTTCAAGAAATTTGCATGTTTTCGAATCTAAGAGCAAATCATTTTTTCCTTTTTTGGAATCTTTCATGCCTTCCTTTTATTATGACCTCTCAATAAGCCAATAACATGTCAATTTTTTTGGTGGGAGGGGGGAGAAGGGGGTGGGTGTTCCAGTTTCATCAATGAAAGTGGAGCATAATTCTTATACGACTAGAAAACAATCTTTACTATTAAGGAGAGTATGTGGTCATAATGGTGCGTCTTGGTACGTCGTTCCTATGTTGTTGCTCCTCCTCCAGCCTCGCACGCAAGTGCTCGGCCGAGATAGTTTGGGTCGATCGTGATCAACCAAGTCATGAAACAAATTCTCGAAATCATCACCCAGCATCGCACAGCCTTACCATCTTGCTCACATTCACCATCTCCGGCATTGCGTTCTCGCTCCCATATCTTCCCACACCATACTTGAAACCTAATGTTTGCGCAATCTTCGTGTTTCTTCTTCATTGTGTGTCCCATGGCGGCTGCTAGGTCCCTGGTCTTGTTGTCCCTAGTTTTCTATGATGGACCCATTCTCCCTCATCACGGTGCAGTCAAATCCTCCCCCAGCCTCCATCGCGCCTTTGAAGAAGGTGGTGACGCGCGAGGAGTGGGAGCGAAAACTACGCGGTGTCAAGGTATGCAAGGAGGAGATGAATTTCATCGTCACGTTCGGCTTCATCGACGCCGCTGACAGGTTCTGCGTTGAGTCCTGATACCCAACATATTCTATGCCCACGCTCTTAAATGGATGCCCTCCTACTGCTTCATTCTCTTAAGTGGATATTGGGATCTGATTTAAATTCTGTTCGCAATAGACATTGACCTAGTGACAATCACCAATCTGATGGAGGTGAAGATAATGTCTCAAACGAGGAATGTTAGTAGGCTATCAAGAATATTAACGATCTTCACCCCCACGGTTTGGTTTTGGATCTTTTTCTTCTAATGTTACTTTGCATTTGGGCCTTTCTCCATCAAAATAGTCAATGGAGGAGGCGTGATCAACTTGCAATTTTGGGTTACTTTGTTGTATGCATGTATCTGCTAATGATCTTTTGGATTCTCCATTATGTTTGGTGGTGAGCAGTATGTAAGAAAAACAAATTTTACATCTAAAATACCCCATAGCATAGTGGAACAAAATGTTAATCCATCATTGATGATTGATGTGGCTTGTCTTTGGACCATGCCTTTTTGTTATAAATTGTTCTTTTTCTACATGGAACTTAATTAGGTACATATGTATGGGAAATTACATCTTTATTTGACTGAGAGAATTGTATTTTCTCCTTCATGTCGATAGTATAATCATACTGCTTGTATACTTCTGCCAAGTTTTGTATTATTACTACTCTAAAGCAGGTGTAGGGTTTTATTATGCATTTTTTTTACAGTGTGGTTGGGCACAAACATCTAGAAAGTGATTTTTTCCTATAGATCCTACATTTGATTTTAATTTTTTTCTTGGCTTGAACTCTGACATGTAGATTCAGGGTACACATTCCATATAATACTTCCCTCAGCATCAACAAAAGTTGATGTTGATTTGTGTGGGGTTAATACATGAAGCATTGAAGTTTGCTCCAAAAGAACTTGCAGCAAGATGGGAAGAAAATGTAATTTCCAGTTTAAATATCTCCCTTAGCTTAGTAAAGAACTAGGCTTTAAAATATATTAGTCATAATACAGTTCATGTTGTTACCTAGATTTCTTTCCTAGAAATACCACTTTGTTTAAGAACATGCTCTGATGTTATTTTTTTTGTATATATTTTTGGACATTTTGCAGCAAGCCTTTCTCGACGAAATAGAGGAAACTGTAGCAACTATTGGTTCTTTCTTAATGCAGCCATCTTATAAGCGAAAGCCAGTACTGGGAGGCTATCTCTTGAGGAATTTGCTCTCCGTCTTGTTTTTCTCCTTTTTCTTCTTGCTCTTCTCCTTCTTTCTTCTTGATCTGAGTTGTTTTGTGCTTTTCCTGAACCGTTGTTGGTTCCTCGGCATTGGTATGTACCATACTTTGGGACTTGGGGTCCTTATCCCCTTCTAATATGAATTGGCAGTGCTCCTGCCGTTGCCCGTCAAAAATGAGCCAAAGCCAGGAGAAAGGTATGTACCAAGTTGTAAAGTCATCTATATGTTGTGATTCCCTTTCAATTTGCTTATCTATATTATGATTTAATGTCAGCGAAGTGTGACATTTAAAATGACAACAAATTACTTACTTTTTTATCTATATTATGATTTAGTGTTGATGGTGTATGCACATGACGCAAATAAGTACACTCCTTTTTTCTTTCCACAAAACGGTGAAACTGCTCCTAAATTTTACATCATGATGTTCAATGGCAGTTGATAAGTATGATTCCAACATAACTTAGCTTATATCTTACATTTTATGGAGAACAGAAGCATTAATGCCTTATGCTTTGGGTATCATACTTAAATGAACTTTAGATTAATGATCTTTATGATGAATCTTTTGTTTATAATTCCATAGGAGGCATAGGTGCATGTGGGTCATGCCTTGGTTGGTTGTCATATTGATTTTTCATAAAAAAAATTGAGCATTCAAATTACTAATTTTCGCTATCACACCATGTGTTGTGTCACCAAGTTATCTGCTAGATTGTTGTCTACATATTTTCATGTTACTGATTTTCAACCCTCTAATACAGTATGAGTATGATTCATAAAATTATTCGGGTATTGCAAAAGTGCATAGCACCTCAAACTAGAGTGTAGCCTACATATTTACGGACTGTGGAGCTATGTTGCTCCTTTCACCCTCAACATGTGCGGTATCTTCATAGTACTCATTTTATTGCTTCACCCATGATGAACATAGAGGGCCCACGAGGGTGGAGGGCGCGCCTGGGGGGTAGGTGTGCCCCCTACCTCGTGGCTTCCTCCTTTGTTTCTTGACGTAGGGTGATAACCCACAAGTATAGGGGATCGCAACAGCTTTTGAGGGTACAGTATTCAACCCAAATTTATTGATTCGACACAAGGGGAGCTAAAGAATATTCTCAAGTATTAGCAGCTGAGTTGTCAATTCAACCACACCTGGAAACTTAATATCTGCAGCAAAGTGTTTAGTAGCAAAGTAATATGATAGTGATGGTAACGGTAACAAAAGAGTAATGAAAGCAAAGTAATGTTTTTGGTATTTTGTAGTGATTGTAACAATAGCAACGGGAAAGTAAATAAGCGTAAACCAGTATATGGAAAGCTCATAGGCATTGGATCAATGATGGATAATTATACCGGATGCGGTTCATCATGTAACAGTCATAACATAGGGTGACACAGAACTAGCTCCAATTCGTCAATGTAATGTAGGCATGTATTGTGAATATAGTCATACGTGCTTATGGAAAATAACTTGCATGACATCTTTTGTCCTACCCTCCCGTGGCAGCGGGGTCCTAATGGAAACTAAGGGATATTAAGGCCTCCTTTTAATAGAGAACCGGAACAAAGCATTAGCACATAGTGAATACGTGAACTCCTCAAACTACGGTCATCACCGGTAAGTATCCCGATTATTGTCACTTCGGGGTTAACGGATCATAACACATAATAGGTGACTATAGACTTGCAAGATAGGATCAAGAACTCTCATATATTGATGAAAACATAATAGGTTCAGATCTGAAATCATGGCACTCGGGCCCTAGTGACAAGCATTAATCATAGCAAAGTCATAGCAACATCAATCTCAGAACATAGTGGATACTAGGGATCAAACCCTAACAAAACTAACTCGATTACATGGTGAATGGCATCCAACCCATCATCGTCCAGCAAGCCTACGATGGAATTACTCACGCACGGCGGTGAGCATCATGAAATTGGTGATGGAGGATGGTTGATGATGACGACGGCGACGAATCCCCCTCTCCGGAGCCCCGAACGGACTCCAGATCAGTCCTCCCGAGTGGTTTTAGGGCTTGGCGGCGGCTCCGTATCGTAAAACGTGATAATTTCTTCTCCCTTGTTTTTTTCTCCCTGAAAGTAGTTATATAGAGTTGGAGTTGGAATCGGGGGGTCTCCAGGGGGCCACGAGGTAGGGGGCGCGCCCTAAGGGGGCGCCCCCCACCCTCGTGAGAAGGGTGTGGGCCCCCTGGTCTTCATCTTTGGCGAGGATTTTTTATTATTTATTGTAAGATATTTTTTGTTTTCTGCACATAAAACAACATCATGGCAATTCTGCTGAAAACAGCGTCAGTCCGGGTTAGTTCCATTCGAATCATACAAGTTAGAGTCCAAAACAAGGGCAAAAATGTTTGGAAAAGTAGATACGACGGAGACGTATCAACTCCCCCAAGCTTAAACCCTTGCTTGTCCTCAAGCAATTCGGTTGACAAACTGAAAGAAATAAAGAAAAACTTTTAAAAACTCTGTTTGCTCTTGTTGTTGTAAATATGTCAAGCTAGCATTCAAGTTTTCAGCAAAGATTATAACTAACCATATTTGCAATAATTCTCAGGTCTCATGTTTACTCATATCAATAGCATAATCAACTAGCAAGCCATAATAGTAAAACTCAGGTGACAACACTTTCTCAAAACAATCATAATATGATATAACAAGATGGTATCTCGCTAGCCCTTTCTGAGACCGCAAAACATAAATGCAGAGCACCTTTAAAGATCAAGGACTGACTAGACATTGTAATTCATGGTAAAAGAGATCCAATCATAGTCACACCCAATGTAAACTAACAATAATGAATGCAAATGACAGTTGTGCTCTCCAGCTAGTGCTTTTAATAAGAGGGTTATGACTCAACATAAAAGTAAATAGATAGGCCTTCACAGAGGGAAGCAGGGATTTGTAGAGGTGCCAGAGCTCGGTTTTGAAATAGAGGTGAATAACATTTTGAGCGGTATACTTTCATTGTCAACATAACAACCAAGAGATGGCGATATCTTCCATGCTACACACATTATAGGCGGTTCCCAAATAGAATGGTAAAGTTTATACTCCCCCTCCACCAACAAACATCAATCCATGGCTTGCTCGAAACAACGAGTGCCTCCAACATACATCAGGTCCCGGGGGGAGTTTTGTTTGCAATTAACTGGGCATCCCGGTGACCAGCCCTTTATCTCGTGAGTGAGGAGCGGAGTCCACTCCTCTTGAGAATAACCCGCCTAACATGGAAGATACAGACAACCCTAGTTGATACATGAGCTATTCGAGCATACAAAACATGATGTTTATTTGAAGGTTTAGAGTATGGCACATACAAATTTACTTGGAACGGCAGGTAGATACCGCATATAGGAAGGTATAGTGGACTCATCTGGAATAACTTTGGGGTTTAAGGGATTGGATGCACAAGCAGTATTCCCACTTAGTACAGGTGAAGGCTAGTAAAAGACTGGGAAGCGACCAACTAGAGAGCGACAACAGCCATGTACATGCATTAAAATTAATAAACATTGGATGCAAGCATGAGTAGGATATAATCCACCATGAACATAAATATCGTGAAGGCTATGTTGATTTGTTTCAACTACATGCGTGAACATGTGCCAAGTCAAGTCACATAAATCATTCAGAGGAGGATACCACCCTATCATACCACAACATAACCATTTTAATAGCATGTTGGCACGCAAGGTAAACCATTATAACTCATAGCTAATCAAGCATGGCACAAGCAACTATGATCTCTAATTGTCATTGCAAACATGTTTATTCATAACAAGCTGAATCAAGAACGATGAACTCATCATATTTACAAAAACAAAAGAGGTCGAGTTCGTACCAGCTTTTCTCATCTCAGTCAGTCCATCATATATCATCATAATTTCCTTTCACTTGCACAACCGAATGATGTGAATAATAATAAGAGTGCACGTGCATTGGACTAAGCTGGAATTTGCGAGCATTCAATAAACAGGAGAAGACAAAGCAATATGGGCTCTTTTGTCAGATAAACAATAATGCATCTAAGAGCCATTTCAACAATTTAATTATGGTCTTCTCCTGCTGACCCCCAAAGAAAAGAAAAGAAATAAAACTATTTACACGGGAAAGCTCCCAACAAGCAAAAGAAGAACAGGAAATATTTTTGGGTTTTCTTTTTAATTACTACTACAAGCATGGAAAGTAAATTAATTAAAAGCTATAGCTAATTTTTTTTGGTTTTTCTTAAGGTTTATTAAACACACAAGAAGAAAGGATAAAAGGGAATAAACTAGCATGGATGATACAATGAAAAAGTATGAGCACCGACATTTAGCAATGAGTGTGTGTGAACATAAATGCAATGTCGGTGAGAAATACGTACTCCCCCAAGCTTAGGCTTTTGGCCTAAGTTGGTCTATGGCCACGGCTGGCCTGGCTGATATCCATAATAATAGTTGTTGGGGTCGTACTGTGATGTAGCAGCTATCGCCTCCTGAGCTGCAGTGTGGCGACGAGCGGCCTCCGCTCTCCTCTCGTACTCATCTGCCTCCTCTTTGGTAATAGTATATCCTCCTCTTGCCTCCTCACAAAAGAGCTTGTGAGCTCATGATACTGGGGGCATTTGTCTGCCTCAAATTCCTCAAGATCGGCATTACGCAAATATGCGTTAAATTATTCTTTAATTCCCGCTCGATCCATAAAATTTTCAGAAGGACACTCACAAGGATGCACTAGAGCGTCTCTTGGTGGCTCTTCGTCAGCATCATGCATTGCAAGCCTGGGTCCTTGCTTCTTTAAAGAATCACCTTGGAATATTTTCCTAAGCATATTTCTTCCTCTGAAAAATTCTGAAAAAAATTTAGTAACTTCAAAATAAAAATAAACCAAACTCAATAATATTGATAGCAACTACTCCTACAAGTGCCTAGAGCCTATATCATGCATCAAAACTACTTTTGACCATATAAATTTGACATGCAAGCTCAAGAACAGGGTCACCTAAGCAGCAAAAAATTGCAATGAATAAAGCACTAGAACAAAAACTAATTGGACCAATGGAGGGGTCACATACCAAGGGACAATCTCCCCAAGCAGTTTTGTGAGAGGTGCTTTGAGCAAGGAGATCGAAAATGGCAGCAAAACGAGCTTGGACTCGGGTTTGAGCTGGTTTTTCGTGTTTGGGGGAGGAAGATGAAGTGTGTGGCCGAAAGAATAAGTGGAGGAGGGCCATCATGGGCCCACGAGGCAGGGGGCGCGCCCTAGGGGGGTGGGCGCGCCCTCCACCCTCGTGGCAAGTTGGTTGGCCCCCCTGGTGTGTTCTTTGTTCCATAAATCCTCAAATATTCTATAAAAAATCATATTTAATTTTCAGGGCATTTGGAGAAATTTTATTTTCGAGGTATTTTTATATTGCACGGATAATCAGATAACAGACAGAAAATTATTTATTTTTACTTTATTTAATATAAATAACAGAAAGTAAAGAGAGGGTACAGAAGGTTGTTCTTCTAGTTTCATCCATCTCATGCTCATCAAAAGGAATCCACTAACAAGGTTGATCAAGTCTTGTTAACAAACTCATTCCGATTAACATGAAACCGGAGAAATTTCGAATAACACTAGGTTACCTCAACGGGGATATGCACATCCCCAATAATAAGTATATCATATTTCTTCTTGACAGTAGGAAGAGGAAATTCAAAACCTCCAAATATAATCGATGGAATTTTTCCGATAGAATTGATACTATGAACTTGAGGTTGTTTCCTCAGAAAGTGTACCGTATGCTCATTACCATTAACATGAAAAGTGGCATTGCCTTTGTTGCAATCAATAACAGCCCCTGCAGTATTAAGAAAAGGTCTTCCGAGAATAATAGACATACTATCATCCTCGGGAATATCAAGAATAACAAAGTCTGTTAAAATAGTAATGTTTGCAACCACAACAAGCACATCCTCACAAATACCGACAGGTATAGCAGTTGATTTATCAGCCATTTGCAAAGATATTTCAGTAGGTTTCAACTTATTCAAATCAAGTCTACGATATAAAAAGAGAGGCATAACACTAACGCCGGCTCCAAGATCACATAAAGTAGTTTTAACATAGTTTCTTTTAATGGAGCATGGTATAGTAGGTACTCCTGGATATCCAAGTTTCTTTGGTATTCCACCCTTAAAAGTATAATTAGCAAGCATGGTGGAAATTTCAGCTTCCGGTATCTTTCTTTTATTTGTAATAATATCTTTCATGTACTTAGCATAAGGATTTATTTTGAGCATATCAGTCAATCGCATACGCAAAAAGATAGGTCTAATCATTTCAGCAAAGCGCTCAAAATCCTCATCATCCTTTTTCTTGGATGGTTTGGGAGGAAAAGGCATGGGTTTCTGAACCCAAGGCTCTCTTTCTTTACCATGTTTCCTAGCAACAAAGTCTTTCTTATCATAACGTTGATTCTTTGATTGTGGGTTATCAAGATCAACAGCAGGTTCAATTTCTACATCATTATCATTACTAGGTTGAGCATCATTATGAACATCATCATTAACATTTTCATTAGGTTCATGTTCATTACCAGATTGTGTTTCAGCATCAGACATAGAGATATCATTTGGATTATCAGGTGGTTCGGCAATAGGTTCACTAGAAGTTTGCACAGTTCTATCATTCTTCTTTTTCTTCTTTTTAGAAGAACTAGATGCATCAATATTATTTCTCTGAGAATCTTGCTCAATTCTCTTAGGGTGGCCTTTAGGTTACAAAGGTTCCTGAGTCATACTACCAGTTCTAGTAGCCACTTTAACAGCATAATCATTTTTCTTACTATTCATCTCATTGAGCAATTATTTTTGAGCTTTAAGTACTTGTTCTACTTGAGTGGTAACCATAGAAGCATGTTTGCTAAAAAGTTTAAGTTCACCTCTAATATTAGCCATATAATCACCCAAGTATTTAATCATATCAGCATCTTGTTTTAATTGTCTACCAAAATAAGCATTGAAGTCTTCTTGCTTAAACATAAAATTATCAAATTCATCCAAGCATTGACTAGCAATTTTAGTAGGAGGGATTTCAGCTTTATCATATCTATAGAGAGAATTTACCTTTACTACCTGTGTCGGGTTATCGAGGTCTGGAGGTTCTTCAATAAATAAAGGATTAAGATCATATGTTTCTTCGGCACGCGGTAAATTAAGACCATGTATTTCTTCAATGGGAGGTAAATTCTTAACATCTTAAGCTTTGATACCTTTTTCTTTCATAGATTTCTTTGCCTCTTGCATATCTTCAAGACTGAGGAATAGAATACCACTCTTCTTTAGAGTTGGTTTAGGAATAGGATCATTAATTGGAGCAGGAGCTGGCTCAGGAGGTGCCCAATTATTTTCATTCGTCAACATATTATTCAATAAGATTTCAGCTTCATCCGGTGTTCTTTCCCTGAAAAGAGAACCAACACAACTATCCAGGTAATCTCTGGAAGCATCGGTTAGTCCATTATAAAAGATATCAAGTATTTCATTTTTCTTAAGAGGATGATCAGGCAAAGCATACTAACAAAGCAATCATGTCTTCTCAAAATAACATGACCAAAGAAAGTTATCCCTACAAAATCATATAGTCTGGCTATGCTCTATCTTCACCACACAAAGTATTTAAATCATGCACAACCCCGATGACAAGCCAAGCAATTGTTTCATTCTTTTGACATTCTCGAACTTTTTCAATCTTCACGCAATACATGAGCGTGAGCCATGGATATAACACTATATGTGGAATAGAATGGTGGTTGTGGAGGAGACAAAAAGGAGAAGATAGTCTCACATCAACTAGGCGTATCAACGGGCTATGGAGATGCCCATCAATATATATCAGTGTGAGTGAGTAGGGATTGCCATGCAACGGAAGCACTAGAGCTATAAGTGTATGAAAGCTCAAAAAGAAACTAAGTGGATGTGCATCCAACTTGCTTGCTCATGAAGACCTAGGGCATTTTGAGGAATCCCATCATTGGAATATACAAGCCAAGTTCTATAATGAAAATTCCCACTAGTATATGAAAGTGACAACATAGGAGACTCTCTATCATGAATATCATGGTGCTACTTTAAAGCACAAGTGTGGTAAAAGGATAGTAACATTGTCCGTTCTCTCTTTTTCTCTCATTTTTTTATTTGGGCCTTTCTCTTTTTTATGGCCTCTTTTCTTTCTTTCTTTTTTCGTCCGGAGTCTCATCCCAACTTGTGGGGGAATCATAGTCTCCATCATCCTTTCCTCACTGGGACAATGCTCTAATAATGATGATCATCACACTTTTATTTTCTTACAACTCAACAATTACAACTCGATACTTAGAACAAAATATGACTCTATATGAATGCCTCCGGCGGTGTACCGGGATAGGAAATTGTTGGGTTTCGTAGTAATTTCAAAAAAATTCCTATGCTCACGCAAGATCATGGTGATGCATAGCAACGAGAGGGGAGAGTATTATCTACGTACCCTTGTAGATCGACAACGGAAGCGTTTGGTTGATGTAGTCGTACGTCTCCATGGCCCGACCGATCAAGCACCGAAACTACGGCACCTCCGAGTTCTAGCACACGTTCAGCTCGATGACGATCCCCGGACTCCGATCCAGCAAAGTGTCGGGGAAGAGTTCCGTCAGCACGACGGCGTGGTGACGATCTTGATGTACTACCGTCGCAGGGCTTCGCCTAAGCACCGCTACAATATTATCGAGGACTATGGTGGAAGGGGGCACTGCACACGGCTAAGAATATGATCACGTGGATCAACTTCTATCTCTAGAGGTGCCCCTGCCTCCGTATATAAAGGTTCAAGGGAGGGGGGGCGGCCGGCCAAGGTGTGGCGCGCCAGGAGGAGTCCTACTCCTTCTGGGAGTAGGACTCCCCCCCCTTTCCTAGTTGGAATAGGATTCGTGGAGGGGGGGGAAGAGGAGAGAGAGGAGGAAGGGGGGCCGGCCCCCTCTCCTTGTCCAATTCGGACCAAGGGGGGAGGGGCGCGCGGCCCATCTCTGGCCACCTCTCCTCTCTTCCACTAAGGCCCACTAAGGCCCATATACCTCCCGGGGGGTTCCGGTAACCTCCCGGTACTCCGGTAAAATCCCGATTTCACCCGGAACACTTCCGATATCCAAACATAGGCTTCCAATATATCAATCTTTATGTCTCGACCATTTCGAGACTCCACGTCATGTCCGTGATCACATCCGGGACTCCGAACAACCTTCGGTACATCAAAATGCATAAACTCATAATATAACTGTCATCGTAACCTTAAGCGTGCGGACCCTACGGGTTCGAGAACAATGTAGACATGACCGAGACATGTCTCCGGTCAATAACCAATAGCGGGACCTGGATGCCCATATTGGCTCCTACATATTCTACGAAGATCTTTATCGGTCAGACCGCATAACAACATACGTTGTTCCCTTTGTCATCGGTATGTTACTTGCCCGAGATTCAATCGTCGGTATCCAATACCTAGTTCAATCTCGTTACCGGCAAGTCTCTTTACTCGTTCCGTAATACATCATCTCACAACTAACATATTAGTTGTAATGCTTGCAAGGCTTATGTGATGTGTATTACCGAGAGGGCCCAGAGATACCTCTCCGACAATCGGAGTGACAAATCCTAATCTCGAAATACGCCAACCCAACATGTACCTTTGGAGACACCTGTAGAGCTCCTTTATAATCACCCAGTTACGTTGTGAAGTTTGGTAGCACACAAAGTGTTCCTCTGGCAAACGGGAGTTGCATAATCTCATAGTCATAGGAACATGTATAAGTCATGAAGAAAGCAATAGCAACATACTAAACGATCGGGTGCTAAGCTAATGGAATGGGTCATGTCAATCAGATCATTCAACTAATGATGTGATCCTATTAATCAAATAACAACTCTTTGTCCATGGTTAGGAAACATAACCATCTTTGATTAACGAGCTAGTCAAGTAGAGGCATACTAGTGACACTCTGTTTGTCTATGTATTCACACATGTATTATGTTTCCGGTTAATACAATTCTAGCATGAATAATAAACTTTTATCATGATATAAGGAAATAAATAATAACTTTATTATTGCCTCTAGGGCATATTTCCTTCAGCAATGAATCAAGAGTGACATGTATGAAAGAATTATGAATGGTGGCTTTGCCACAATTATGATGTCAACTACATGATCATGCTAAGCAATATGACAATGATGACGTGTGTCATAATAAATGGAATGGTGGAAAGTTGCATGGTAATATATCTCGGAATGGTTGTCGAAATGCCATAATAGGTAGGTATGGTGGCTGTTTTGAGGAAGGTATATGGTGGGTGTATGATACCGGCGAAAGGTGTGCGGTATTAGAGAGGCTAGCAATGGTGGAAGGAAGAAAAGTGCGTATAATCCATGGACTCAACATTAGTCATAAAGAACTCATATACTTATTGCAAAAATCTACAAGTTATCAAAGCAAAGTATTACGCGCATGCTCCAAGGGGGATAGATTCGTAGGAAAATACCATCGCTCGTCCCCGACCGCCACTCATAAGGAAGACAATCAATAAATAAATCATGCTCCGACTTTATCATATAACGGTTCACCATACGTGCATGCTATGGGAATCACAGACTTTAACACAAGTATTTCTCAAATTCACAACTACTCAACTAGCACAACTTTAATATCACCATCTTCATATCTCAAAACAATTATCAAGCATCAAACTTCTCATAGCATTCAACACACTCATAAGAAAGTTTTTACTATTCTTGAATACCAAGCATATTAGGATTATTTAAGCAAATTACCATGCTATTTAAGACTCTCAAAATAATCTAAGTGAAGCATGAGAGATCAATAGTTTCTATAAAACAATTCCACCACCGTGCTCTAAAAAAATATAAGTGAAGTACTAGAGCAAAACTATATAACTCAAATGATATAAGCGAAGCACATAGAGTATTCTAACAAATTCCAAATCATGTATGGCTCTCTCAAAAGGTGTGTACAGCAAGGATGATTGTGGTAAACTAAAAATCAAAGACTCAAATCATACAAGACGCTCAAAGCAAAACACATATCATGTGGTGAATAAAAATATAGCTCCAAGTAAAGTTACCGATAGAAGTAGACGAAAGAGGGGATGCCTTCCGGAGCATCCCCAAGCTTTGGATTTTAGGTGTCCTTAGATTATATTGGGGGTGCCATGGGAATCCCCAAGTTTAGGCTCTTGCAACTCCTTGTTCCATAATCCATCAAATCTTCACCCAAAACTTGAAAACTTCACAACACAAAACTTAAAGAAGAAAATCTCATGAGCTCCGTTAGCGAAAGAAAACAAAAGACCACTTCAAGGTACTGTAATGAACTCATTCTTTATTTATATTGGTGTCAAACCTACTGTATTCCAACTTATCTATGGTTTATAAACTATTTTACTAGCCATAGATTCATCAAAATTAGCAAACAACACATGAAAAACAGAATCTGTCAAAAACAGAACAGTCTGTAGTAATCTGTAGCTAGCGCAAGATCTGGAACCCCAAAAATTCTAAAATAAATTTCTGGACGTGAGGAATTTATCTATTAATCATATGAAAAAATAATTAACTAAATATCACTTTCCAAATAAAAATGGCAGCAGTTCTCATGAGCGCTAAAGTTTCTGTTTTTTACAGCAAGATATCAAGACTTTCCCCAAGTCTTCCCAACGGTTCTACTTGGCACAAACACTAATTAAACACAAAAAACACAACCAAAACAGAGGCTATATAAATTATTTATTACTAAACAGGAGCAAAAAGCAAGGAATAAAAATAAAATTGGGTTTCCTCCCAACAAGCGCTATCGTCTAACGCCCCTAGCTAGGCATAAAAAGCAAGGATAGATCTAGGTATTGCCATCTTTGGTCGGCAATTCTTCAATGATGCATCTACCGTCCTTAGGAATTTCTTTCTTTTTATTGATTATCAAACTTTTAGGCACAAGATCGAAAAAATCATTGGCAGCAAATGGTTCCTTAATGATAGCAAAAAGATTAGGGTGAACACTTATAGATTTGAGATCCGCAGTTTCTTTGCTAGAGGATTCACCTTTATTTTTAGGAACATACATAAGATTGGCAATTTTAGTTGGAGGACTTGGAGTATTCTTTATGGAAGAAAAAGCAGTTCCCAAGTTGGTAATGATACCCTCAAGTTTATCGATTCTAATGGAATCATGATTTATTCTTTCATTAACTACAGGTTCCTTCTCTTTAATATTTTTCAAAGTTACTCCTACTTTAGATCCATATTGGGTAATTTGGTTGTGGATCTTTTTATCGAAATTTTCAATTAACTCAATAGTAGCAACTTTATTTTCAATAATTTCAATTTTTTGCATTACATGCTCCAAAGTTAACATAGTTCCATTAACCAAAAGAGGTGGCGAGCCAGACAAATCTATCATAGCATTGTAAGAATCAAAAGTATGGCTACCCAAGAAATTCCCTCCGGTAATGGTATCAAGGATATATCTGTGCCAAGGAATAATGCCTACATAAAAATTGCGAAGAAGAACGGAAGTAGATTGCTTCCTGGTAGATCTATTTTGAGCATTGCAAATTCTATACCAAGCGTCTTTTAGATTTTCTCCCTCCCTTTGCTTAAAATTTAGAACTTCATTCTCGGGAGACAACGGAGAAGATAGAGGACTCACCATAAGGACAAGAAAACGGGGAACTAGCAAAAGGAGGCAAATAGGGAAAGAAAGGGAGGATAGAGAGAGAGGGCAAATAAAACGGCAAGGGTGAAGTGGGGGAGAGAAAAACGAGAGGCAAATGGCAAATAATGCAATGCGGGAGATAAGGGTTGTGATGGGTACTTGGTATATTGACTTTTGCGTATACTCCCCGGCAACGGCGCCAGAAATGGCTCGTTGTCGGGAGTCAAATCTTGACTTGCGCGAACCTCCCCGGCAACGACGCCAGAAATTCTTCTTGCTACCTCTTGAGCACTATGTTGGATTTCCTTGAAGAGGAAAGGATGATGCAGCAAAGTAGCGTAAGTATTTCCCTCAGTTTTTGAGAACCAAGGTATCAATCCAGTAGGAGGCTGCACGCAAGTCCCTCGTACCTGCACAAAACAAATAACTCCTCGCAACCAACGCGATAAGGGGTTGTCAATCTCTTCACGGTCACTTACGAGAGTGAGATCTGATAGATATGATAAGATAATATTTTTGGTATTTTTGTGATAAAGATGCAAAGTGAAATAAAAGAAAAGTAAAAAAGCAAAGGAAAATAACTAAGTATTGGAAGATTAATATGATGAAGATAGACCCGGGGGCCATAGGTTTCACTAGTGGCTTCTCTCAAGAGCATAAGTATTTTACGGTGGGTGAACGAATTACTGTTGAGCAATTGACAGAATTGAGCATAGTTATGAGAATATCTAGGTATGATCATGTATATAGGCATCATGTCCGAGACAAGTAGACCGACTCCTGCCTGCATCTACTACTATTACTCCACTCATCGACCACTATCCAGCATGCATCTAGAGTATTAAGTTCATGAAAATAGAGTAACGCCTTAAGCAAGATGACATGATGTAGAGGGATAAATTCATGCAATATGATAAAAAACCATCTTGTTATCCTCGATGGCAACAATACAATACGTGCCTTGCTGCCCCTAGTGTCACTGGGAAAGGACACCGCAAGATTGAACCCAAAGCTAAGCACGTCTCCCATTGCAAGAAAGATCAATCTAGTAGGCCAAACCAAACTGATAATTCGAAGAGACTTGCAAAGATAACCAATCATACATAAAAGAATTCAGAGAAGACTCAAATATTGTTCATAGATAATCTTGATCATAAACCCACAATTCATCGGTCTCAACAAACACACCACAAAAAGAAGATTACATCGAATAGATCTCCACAAGAGAGGGGGAGAACATTGTATTGAGATCCAAAGAGAGAGAAGAAGCCATCTAGCTAATAACTATGGACCCGAAGGTCTGAGGTAAACTACTCACACTTCATCGGAGAGGCTATGGTGTTGATGTAGAAGCCCTCCGTGATGGATGCCCCCTCCAGTGGAGCTCCGAAACAGGACCCAATATGGGATCTCGTGGATACATAAAGTTACGACGGTGGAATTAGGGTTTTGGCTCCGTATCTGATCGTTTGGGGGTACGTATGTATATATAGGAGGAAGGAGTACGTCGGTGGAGCAACAGGGGGCCCACGAGGGTGGAGGGCGCGCCTGGGGGGTAGGCGCACCCCCCTACCTCGTGGCATCCTCCTTTGTTTCTTGACGTAGGGTCCAAGTCTCCTGGATCATGTTCGGTAAGAAAATCATGTTCCCGAATGATAACCCACAAGTATAGGGGATCGCAACAGTTTTCGATAAGTAAGAGTGTCGAACCCAACGAGGAGCTAAAGGTAGAACAAATATTCCCTCAAGTTCTATTGACAACCGATACAACTCTACGCACGCTTGATGTTCGCTTTACCTAGAACAAGTATGAAACTAGAAGTACTTTGTAGGTGTTGTTGGATAGGTTTGCAAGATAATAAAGAGAAAGTAAATAAAAAGTAGGGGTTGTTGTAAGTAAAGAAGCAATAAAGTAAATATAGCGAGTGTGGAAAAGTGGTGGTAGAAGTTGCAAAATTGCCCCTAAGCAATTGACTACTTTACTAGACCGATAGCAAGTATTATGTGGGAGAGGCCACTGCTAGCATGTCATCCGTTACTTGGAATTCTATGCACTTATGATTGGAACCATTAGCAAGCATCCGCAACTACTAACGTTCATTAAGGTAAAACCCAACCATAGCATTAAGATATATTGGTCCCCCTTCAATCCCGTATGCATCAATTTCTATGCTAGGTTGAAGCTTCTGTCACTCTTGCCCTCCAATACATAGTCCTATCAACATACAACTAACCTTAGGGTGTGAGCCACGCGCGCAATCATATGATGGGCACCAAAGGACGGCAACATAACCACAAGAAAATTAAATCAATCATAGCAATTCACCAACCACCGATAGGACAACGAAAATCTACTCAGACATCATAGGATGGTAACACATCATTGGATAATAATATGAAGCATAAAGCACCATGTTCAAGTAGAGGGTACAGCGGGTTGCGGGAGAGTGGACCGCTGTAGATAGAGGGGGAGGTGATGGATATGTTGGTGAAGATGGCGGAGGTGTTGGTGTAGATCGCGATGATGATGATGATGGCCACGGCAGCATTCCAGCGCCACCGGAAGAGAAGGGGAGAGGGGGGCCCTTCGTATTCTTCTTCCTTGACCTCCTCCCTAGATGGGAGAAGGGTTTCCCCTCTGGTCCTTGGCCTCCATAGCATGGGAGGGGCGAGAGCCCCTCCGAGATTGGATCTGTCTCTCTGTCTCTCTCTGTTTCTGCGTTCCCAAATTCTTCCCTTTCACCGTTTCTTATATTCCCGGAGATCTGTAACTCCGATTGGGCTGAAATTTTAACACAATCTCTATCCGGATATTAGCTTTCTTGCGGCGAAAGAAGGGCATAAACCACCTTACGGGTGGCCCACGAGGGTCAGGGGCGCGCCCAGGGGGGCGGGCGCGCCCCCTACCTCGTGGCCACCTCGGGCACCGTCTCGCGTGGATTTTTCCTCCCAAAAATCATATATATTCCAAAAAAATCTCCGTCAGTTTTTATCCCGTTTGGACTCCATTTGATATGGATATTCCGCGAAACAAAAAACATGCAACAAACAGGAACTAGCACTGGGCACTGGATCAATATGTTAGTCCCAAAATAGTATAAAAAGTTGCCAAAAGTATATGAAAGTTGTAGAATATTGGCATGTAACAATCAAAAATTATAGATATGACGGAGACGTATCAACAGCCCCAAGCTTAATTCCTGCTCGTCTCGAGTAGGTAAATGGTAAAAAAGATAATTTTTGATGTGGAATGCTACCTAGCCTAATCTTGATTATGTAATCTAATCATGGCATGAATATTAAGATACGAGTGATTCAAAGCAATATTCTATCATTTGACATAAAAAACAATAATACTTCAAGCCTACTAATAAAGCAATCATGTCTTTTCAAAATAACATGGCCAAAGAAAGTTATCCCTACAAAATCATATAGTCTGGCTATGTTCCATCTTCACCACACAAAATATTTGCATCATGCACAACCCTGATGACAAGCCAAGCAATTGTTTCATACCTTTGACGTTCTCAAACCTTTTCAACTTTCACGCAATACATGAGCGTGAGCCATGGACATAGCACTATAGGTGGAATAGAATATGATGGTGGAGAAGACAAAAAGGAGAAGATAGTCTCACATCAACTAGGCGTATCAACGAGCTATGGAGATGCCCATCAATAGATATCAATGTGAGTGAGTAGGGATTGCCATGCAACGGATGCACTAGAGATATAAGTGTATGAAAGCTCCAACTGAAACTAAGTGGGTGTGCATCCAACTTGCTTGCTCATGAAGACCTAGGGCATTTTGAGGAAGCCCATCATCGGAATATACAAGCCAAGTTCTATAATGAAAATTCCCACTAGTATATGAAAGTGACAACATAGGAGACTCTCTATCATGAATATCATGGTGCTACTTTAAAGCCCATCATCGGAATATACAAGCCAAGTTCTATAATGAAAATTCCCACTAGTATATGAAAGTGATAACTCAAGAGACTCTCTATATGAAGAACATGGTGCTACTTTGAAGCACAAGTGTGGAAAAAGGATAGTAGCACTGCCCTTCTCTCTCTTTCTCTCTTTTTTTGTTTTTTTTGTTTTTATTTTTTTTATTTTCTTGGTGGGCTTCTTTGGCCTCTCTTTTTTTATTTGGGCTTCTTTGGCCTCTTTTATTTTTTTGTAAAGTCCGGAGTCTCATCCGGACTTATGGGGGAATCATAGTCTCCATCATCCTTTCCTCACTGGGGCAATGCTCTAATAATGATGATTATCACACTTTTATTTACTTACAACTCAATATTACAACTCAATGTCTAGAACAAAGTATGATTCTATATGGATGCCTCCGGTGGTGTACCGGGATGTGCAATGATCTAGTGTAGCAATGACATCAAAAAACGGACAAGCCATGAAAACATCATGCTAGCTATCTTACGATCATGCAAAGCAATATGACAATGAATGCTCAAGTCATGTATATGATGATGATGGAAGTTGCATGGAAATATATCTCGGAATGGCCATGGAAATGCCATGATAGGTGGGTATGGTGGTTGTTTTGGGGAAGGTATATGGTGGGTTTATGGTACCGGCGAAAGTTGCGCGGTACTAGAGAGGCTAGCAATGGTGGAAGGGTGAGAGTGCGTATGATCCATGGACTCAACATTAGTCATAAAGAACTCACATACTTATTGCCAAAATATATTAGTCATCGAAACAAAGTACTACGCGCATGCTCCTAGGGGGATAGATTGGTAGGAAAAGACCATCGCTCGTCCCCGACCGCCACTCATAAGGAAGATAATCAATAAATAAATCATGCTCCGACTTCGTTACATAACGGTTCACCATACCTGCATGCTACGGGAATCACAAACCTCAACACAAGTATTTCTACTAATCCACAACTACCCACTAGCATGACTCTAATATCACCATTTTTATATCGCAAAACTATTGCAAGGAATCAAACATATCATATTCAGTGATCTACAAGTTTTATGTAGAATTTTATGACTAACCATGTGAATGACCAATTCATGTCATCTCTCTAAATAGATATAAGTGAAGCGAGAGAGTTTAATTCTTTCTACAAAAGGTATGCCCACGCTCTAACAAATCTAAGTGAAGCAAAAGAGCATTATACAAATGGCGGTTGTCTAAGTGAAGAGAAACAGGCAATCCAAACTTCAAATGATATAAGCGAAGCACATGAAGCATTCTATAAAGCCATACTCAAAAGATATAAGTGAAGTGCAATGAGCATTCTATAAATCAACCAAGGACTATCTCATACCAGCATGGTGCATAAAATAAAAAAGAAAAATAATGCAAAATACGCTCCAAGATTGCACATATCGTATGAACGAAACGAATCCGAAAACATACTGATACTTGTTGAAGAAAGAGGGGATGCCTTCCGGGGCGTCCCCAAGCTTAGACGCTTGAGTCTCCTTGAATATTTACTTGGGGTGCCTCGGGCATCCCCAAGCTTGAGCTCTTGCATCTCTTCCTTCTTCTCACATGGAGACCTTCTCGATCATCGAACACTTCATCCACACAAAACTTCAACAGAAAACTCGATAAGATCCGTTAGTATAATAAAGCAAATCACTACTCTAAGTACTGTTGCAAACCAATTCATATTTTATTTTTGCATTGTGTCTACTGTAATATAACTTTTTCATGGCTTAATCCACTAATATAAATTGATAGTTTCATCAAAATAAGTAAACTATGCATCAAAAACAGTATCTGTCTAAAACAGAACAGTCTGTAATAATCTGAACATTCACCATAATTATGATACTTGAAAAATTCTACCAAAATTAGTAAAAAAATTAGGAATACAGTTCAAAAAGAATCAGAACCATTTGACGTTCCAGCAAAAAATGTAAAATCGCGCACTACAGCCAAAGTTTCTGTCCTGCACCGTACAAACCATCAAGCAAATGTAAACATCCTAAAGGCAAACCTTGGCACATTATTTTTATAATACAATGGAATTGTACAAGGAGCTAATTATTTTTATTGAAAAGTTTCTGTAATCAAGATTCACAAGGTTTTCGTGAACATGAACAAAGTTCAAGGCTAGCTCCCACTTCAACAATGCTTGGCTTTCTCACTTTCGCTTTCCTTTTTGAAAAAGTTTTGGCTTCCCCTCTTTATTTTTGTTGTTTTTAAACTATATGAAAGCACTCAACAGAAATAAATGACTCTCTAAAACTTCCTGGTTGTCTCCCTGGCAGCGTTTTTCTTAAAGCCATTAAGCTAGGCATGTAGTGCTCAAGTAATGGATCCACCCGGATCCCAAGGTATATCTAAGCCAATTTTAATTAACAATGATTTGTAATTTAGTGGTGAGCACAAGGTAACATATATCATGTAATGACGAAGTCTAACTCTCTTCCTATGCATCGGCATGTCATAAAAGAACAATTCATGCACACACAGTAAAGGCCAATGCATAGTATAAACAGTTCCTTGCAATTTTACCATGTTGGAAACATAGAGAGGTGGAGATATAGTTCCTCTCTCATAATAATTGCAAGTAGGAGCAGTAAGCACATGCATATTATATCTATCAAAATCATCATGTGTAATAGTAAAAAGCAACCCATCAATGTAATCCTTAATAAGGGCAAACTTCTCCGATATAGTGTAGTCGGGAGAATTCAAAAAGATAATAGGACTATCATGTGTGGGTGCAATGGCAACAATTTCATGTTTAACATAAGTAACTATAGCAAGTTCATCTCCATAAGCATAATTCATATTGGCATCTTGGCCACAAGCATAGCAAGCATCATCAAAAAGGGATATTTCAAGAGAATCAACGGGATCATAACAATCATCATAGCAATCATCCTTCGGTAAGCACGAAGGGAAATTAAACAATGTATGAGTTGAAGAGTTACTCTCATTAGAAGGTGGGCACGGGTAGCTAATCTGCTCTTCCTCCTTTTGTTCTTCGCTCTCCTCCTCATCTTTTTCATCCAATGAGTTCACAGTTTCATTAATTTCTTCCTCCATAGACTCCTGTAAAATATTAGTCTCTTTTTGGACAGCGGGGTAGTCCTCAATATATGGTTCAACATAGGCATTAGAAGCATAATTATCATAGCAATATTTAAGTATGTCAAAATTTTCAGATTTGTAAAGAGTAGCATCATACGTTTCAATCAAAGAAGCAATTTCATAAGCACCCTTAAAAGCAACAAATTCTTCAATTTGTTGAACATCATAGTAAATATAAACACCCTTGGCATACAAAGATACGATTCCATTATCACTAAACTCACATTGATAGGGAAGGTGTTTCTTAGGGTTTTCAGAACAACAAGTAATATCATATATTTCGCATAAATTCCAAGCATATCATTGCAAACGATGAATTTAACCCAGTAAAATTTTCCCTTTTTTAGATATTCGGTGCCGCACATAACAAGCATGCTCATCTAAAGATTTGCCCTCAACTAATCTAGTTGGTGTTTCAGCACGAGCACATAGGGATCGAAGATGATCCAAGTAATAAGCTTCGGCAGTGTGATAGATTTTGAGTGGTTCTTCAACCATTGGTTTAGTAGGTACAACTAATTTTTTTGGTATTTTGCGTTTCCTACCCATAACTAAAGATAGAAAACAACTAAGAACAACAAATAAAAATTACTTAGTGATAAAGCAAACAAGCACACACGAGAATATTCACCCCACGCTATTGCTCCCCGGCAACGGCGCCAGAAAAAGGTCTTGATAACCCACAAGTATAGGGGATCGCAACAGTTTTCGGTAAGTAAGAGTGTCGAACCCAACGAGGAGCTAAAGGTAGAACAAATATTCCCTCAAGTTCTATCGACCACCGATACAACTCTACGCACGCTTGATGTTCGCTTTACCTAGAACAAGTATGAAACTAGAAGTACTTTGTAGGTGTTGTTGGATAGGTTTGCAAGATAATAAAGAGCAAGTAAATAAAAAGTAGGGGCTGTTGTAAGTAAATAAGCAATAAAGTAAATATAGCGAGAGTGGAAAAGTGGTGGTAGGAGTTGCGAAATTGCCCCTAAGCAATTGACTACTTTACTAGACCGATAGCAAGTATTATGTGGGAGAGGCCACTGCTAGCATGTCATCCGTTACTTGGAATTCTATGCACTTATGATTGGAACCATTAGCAAGCATCCGCAACTACTAACGTTCATTAAGGTAAAACCCAACCATAGCATTAAGATATGTTGGTCCCCCTTCAATCCCATATGCATCAATTTCTATGCTAGGTTGAAGCTTCTGTTGCTCTTGCCCTCCAATACAGAGTCCTATCAACATACAACTAACCCTAGGGTGTGATCCACGCGCGTAATCATATGATGGGCACCAAAGGACAGCAACATAACCATAAGAAAATTAAATCAATCATAGCAATTCATCAACCACCGATAGGACAACGAAAATCTACTCAGACATCATAGAATGGCAACACATCATTGGATAATAATATGAAGCATAAAGCACCATGTTCAAGTAGAGGGTACAGCAGGTTGTGGGAGAGTGGACCGCTGTAGATAGAGGGGGAGGTGATGGAGATGTTGGTGAAGATGGCGGAGGTGTTGGTGTAGATCGCGATGATGATGATGATGGCCACGGCAGCATTCCGTCGCCACCGGAAGAGAAGGGGAGAGGGGGGCCCTTCGTCTTCTTCTTCCTTGACCTCCTCCCTAGATGGGAGAAGGGTTTCCCCTCTGGTCCTTGGCCTCCATAGCATGGGAGGGGCGAGAGCCCCTCCGAGATTGGATCTGTCTCTCTGTCTCTCTCTGTTTCTGCGTTCCCAGATTCTTCCCTTTCACCGTTTCTTATATTCCCGGAGATCCGTAACTCCGATTGGGCTGAAATTTTAACACGATCTCTATCCGGATATTAGCTTTCTTGCGGCGAAAGAAGGGCATCAACCGCCTTACGGATAGCCCACGAGGGTCAGAGGCGCGCCCCCTGCCTCGTGGCCACCTCGGGCACCGGCTCGCGTGGATTTTTCTTCCCAAAAATCATATATATTCCAAAAAAAATCTCTGTCAGTTTTTATCCCGTTTGGACTCCGTTTGATATGGATATTCTGTGAAACAAAAAACATGCAACAAACAGGAACTGGCACTGGGCACTGGATGAATATGTTAGTCCCAAAAATAGTATAAAAAGTTGCCAAAAGTATATGAAAGTTGTAGAATATTGGCATGGAACAATCAAAAATTATAGATATGACGTAGACGTATCACCGAAGGTTTCATTCCGTTTGGACTCCGTTTGATATTCCTTTTCTTCGAAACCCTAAAATAGGCACACACAAAAACAGCAATTCTGGGCCGAGCCTCCGGTTAATAGGTTAGTCCCAAAAATAATATAAAAGTGGATAATAAAGCCCAATAATGTCCAAAACAGTAGATAATATAGCATGGAGCAATCAAAAATTATAGATACGTTGGAGACGTATCACTTGGATCTAGCACTCTTTGCCTCTGCGATTACAGACACCATAGACAATGGAGAGCATCCCTCTTTATGGCAGAGCACCTAGCTAAGCACCTCTCCCCTTAGCTCAAGACCTCCACGCACCTATTCTGCACATGCCCAGTGTCGAGGGAGGCATGGAGCCACCTCTGAAGATGTAAGGCATGCTCCTCTCTAGATCCAAAGACATGGCCAACCAATGGTTTGTTGGAAACATAGTACAAAATAAAAGAAATCACCCTATGATCACCCAGGGACAACTATGAATATGCATTAACAGTTATGATTAGGTCATTACCGACTCTTAGTAGCAGAGGAAGAAAACGAGTCGGTGTAGATTGTACTTGGAGTCCCTTGAACCATAGATTTTTTTCACGAATACGCAAAGCATGTGTATCATTCATTAATAGGGAGAAGAGTAGAGTTACAATGAATTGGGGTAGGAGCACTAGGACACTACATACACATGAGGGAAGGCGAAGATCCTAGTGCGAGCATGAGGGAGGATGGGTGTGCTCAGCCCCAAACGGCCCTAGGAAGCTACAGTGTAAGAGTGGCGGGACCATTGGCCCCCGCCTTGGCCCAAGAACGTTATTCCACCTTGATGTCATGGAGAAGTCGTGAGGTGGAGGGAGGTGCCATCGAAGACGCAGGAGTTCCGGTGCTTCCAAATGAGCCACACAACTAGGATAATGAGCGAGGCGATCCCCTTCCGGTGGGCTGCCGGAGTCGTGGATGTCATGTCATGCCTCCAGTCTAGGGAGCGCACGTTGGGCGTCGGGGCAAGGGCCTGAGGGTAGCACCAAGTGAACCAGTCGTGCCACACCTGACGCGAGAATGGGCAGCCGATGAGAATGTGCTCCATAGTCTCAGTCTCCTGGTCGCAGAATAGGCACGTGGTGTAGTGGAGACCGTGTCGAGCCAGGCGAGCCGCCGTCCAGTATCTGTCTTGGAGAGCAAGCCAGACGAAGAACTTGACCAGTAAGGGCGCCCAGCTCCGCTAGGTGAGCTTCCAGTGTGGAGTGCGCATGGAACCAGTGAAGAGAGCTGCGTAGCAGGATTTGGCGGAGTAGATCGCGCTCTTGGCCTAGCGCCAACGGAGGCAGTCCGGCTAATCGGAGAGCATGAATTGCTGAAGCCGGTGCCTGCGATCGACGTACTCCACCATGGCATGTGGCGTGAGGGTGGCCTGGATGTGCTTGATCCTGGCGCAGTCAAAGAGTCCGCCGGCCACGGTGCAGGTCCGGCATCGTCGGCGGGGCACAAGCGGGATGATATGAGGCGCGATGTTCGCGATGGATTGGTCGTCGAGCCAGTGGTCTTCCCAGAAGAGGGAGGAGCAGCCATCTCCCAGGCACCAATATGTGGATGCACGAAATATGGCGCGAGCCTCCGGGTCATTTGGGAGTTGTAGGTGAATCCACGGATGAGAGGGATCGGTGCGCTGCAGCCATTGCCAGCGCGTGCGAAGCGCTATACCAAAGCAGTGCAAGTACAGAACTCCAAGGCCGCCGTACTCGAGTGGTCTACACACCCGCTGCTAGTTGACCAAGCAATGACCACCGTTGGCATCTCAGCGACCATGCCACAGGAAGTTGCGGATGATGCGGTTGATGCGTTTGAGCACGGGCTGGCAGATCGCCAATGCCATCAACATGTGGGTAGGCATCGCGGAGAGCACGTGACGGATGAGGGCCATCCGCTCTCTCCTAGAGAGCATGGAGGTGCGCCAGGTGGAGAACTTCTTAACCATGCGGTCCACGAAGGGCTACAGAGCTGACGCAGGCACCTTGCACACGAAAAGAGGAAGTCCGAGGTAGGGCATGGGGAACTGAGTCAGAGGGCGGGACAGAATGACCTTTACATTTGCGTTCTCAGCGTCAGTGTAGTGGATGGGGGAGGCAGATCACTTGTCAAAGTTAGTGTGAAGCCCGGAAGCATGCCCGAAGACCTGAAGGATGGCCCTAACCGCGAGCAACTGATCTATGCTCGGGTGCAGAAGATGGTGACGTCGTCGGTGTAGAGGGATATGCTGGGGGCGGCGAGGTTGGGGCTGAGCCGTCTGAGGAGCCCGGTCGACATGACATGAAGCATAAGCGAGTTCAGGGCGTCGATGACCAGGGTGAAGAGCATAGGGGACACGGGGTCGCCCTGACGGAGCCCTTTTGCATGGTAGATGTGACGGCCTGAGACGCCGTTGAGGAGGATGCGAGTCGAACCGGTGGCCACGAGGATAGATATCCATTCACACCAGCGCCTACCGAAACCAAGGTGGTGCATGACCTCGAGGAGGAATGGCCAAGAGATGGCATCAAACGCGCGGGCGATGTAGAGCTTGAGGAATACCTTGTTCTCCTTCGATCTATGTAGGTATCTCGGTGTTTGCTGCACAAGCATCAAATTGTCGTGGATGCTTCTCCGGGAAATGAAAGCGCTCTGGCTTGGGAAGACTAGCTCATTGAGCCTCGGGGCGAGCCTGAGAGAGAGGACTTTCACGACAAGCTTGGCCACAAGATGGATGAGGCTGATCGATCTGAAATCGCCAAGCGAAGCGTCGTCCGCGCGTTTCGGGAGCAGTGTGACGAACGCCTTATTGAGGCATTGAAAGCCTTTCCCATCCATGCGGTAGAGCTTGGCAAAGGCGTCCATGAAGTCGTCCTTCACCACAGCCCAACAGGAGCGAAGAAACTCGGCCACGAATCCATCAGGGCCCGGTGATTTACCGGTGGGTAGTTTCTTGATGGCGTTCCAGACCTCGTCCTCGGTGAAGGGCTGGTCCAGGGAGGAGAGGTCGAAGGAGCGAGGGTCGATAGCATCAAGGTCTAGTGAGTGTTCGCGCGTGTCCGTGGTGCCAATGATCGCCGCAAAGTGATGAAAGGCCGCCTCAGCCATGTCCCGATCCCGGTACTGTGTGCTCGCTTCCGGGGACGAGGTACTCTATCCAGGAGACCAGGACCTTGGCCTCTCTGTGACCACCCCATGGCGTCCATGGACAGCAAAGGAGGAGGTAAATAAATTCCCTATCATGTACACTAGCATTCATCTTCACTGGATCGCCTCGAAAGTATTGTTTTTTTACACGTATGGTTGCACTTGCAGCTGGGAGGATATGTTCAGCAGTATGTTGGGGGATTCACATTCCTATCTGTGAGGAGAGATGGCCATCTGGTTCCATCCTTCCAGCCTGAGAGGGCATTGGTTATGTTGAGATCGTTCCTGAATGGGATGGTCCCACCTTACGTAGAACAACGGGTGAGGTCGCAGCGGCCGCGGCGAGCTAGCCAGAGAAACAGGCAGAGGAGTTGCACCTCAAGAGAGAGCTGCCGGGACGCCTTGGAACATGGTTGTGGATAGCGGTGGAAAACAACGGAGCCGGCGGCGGCTGCTGTGGCGAGCGAGCCTGAGAGGATAACGGAGAGGGTTTCCCGCAATTACTAGATAAGTGGATTCGGATCGCCAGTTGTCGCCCGCTGGAGAGGGTCTCACGATCCATTGCGTACGACCGGGTCTTATAAGAATTTTTTTCCAAATAGCAGTGATTCTTGACGGCCATAAAACTCCGTCCATGAGAGGTCTTGGTTAATGCGAACTTCATGACAAGTGTTGTGGACGAAGTTGCCATAGTTTTTTTAATCCTTTGGAATGTTCATTTGCTTAATGTGTGGCTTAAGATTTACTTGTATCCGATTACTATTGAGAATGGTTTGTCCTAGCGGACATGGATTTATTTTCAATGAATTTATGACAAGATCTTAAATAAATATAAATATTGTGCCTTATTGCGAAAATTGCCGAACATCATCGCCTTGCCTTCCATTACTAGATGATACCCCGTCCATTGTTGCGGGAATTGGTTGCAATATATTTTGATAAGATTGGAACATGAATATTTGGATCAATAATATGAGAATTGAAACTAAAAGTATATGATTTATTGTTTTGATTTTATATAGTTCTAAAATATTGATTGAATGTAAGTAGCAAACCTGTTCTCCCATCCATGATTGCATGTTGAGATCGTCTTTCCCTATGGATGGTTGATCTTATCTTATTGTTTTTCCACAGGCTAAACAAGCAATGTAAAATATGCCCTCGTTGCGCCTATCTTGGTCAGTACGCAAACAATTGTCTCTTCATGAGGGCATGATCATTCGTAAGAATGGTGGGTATGAGTTATAGTGACTATGATAAGGAGACTTTAGCTCTTATTGCCCATGAGGCTGGGCAAAATTAGGGTCCCAAAGAACACAACAACAACAACAACAACAACAACAACACACACGCACACAATAAAAAGAAAATAACATCTAGATTCCTAAGGGGTGGATTATTGAACAAAGCCGTCGCCTTCTTTCAATCTGCACTGTCGGGTAGCGCAAACCGGAGGAATAGAAGGTAGATCCACTTCCAAACAGTCGTCGCTACACCATCACGTCAAAGATTTGAGATCCAAAGAAAGCACCCACGGTCATTGTCGGAGCACATCTCACTATGGCTAGTTACTTGGGGAACAACCTCGTGCAACTCAGGCCCCAAATTTGTCATGTACAACGACGTCATCACTGAAGAATGTGGATCCGCCACCAAAAGGCCTCCAACCATGTGGAGGAGCCACCTCGACCTCTTTTCGCGGACACCTCTACTAGAGACAACAAATGCCGGACAACTCCTATATGAACTCCTAGATCAACGGACGACAGTAGAGAAAACATCGTTTTGGCGAAGATTCAAAAGACAAAATCACACTAGTTTGGTCACCACCGCTACCCTGTTACCACACCTAAGAACTCCAATCTCGTCAGTTGGACTGACCAGAGAGAAAACTATGCTGCTAGCTCGACATCGCGCCAATGTGGGGTGGAAGATGTAGCAACTCTTATCGACGCAGTGTCATCACCCACACCTTGCGTCGCACCTCAAAACCCTAAACCTATCCATACGTACAACCTGGATGCAAAACCCAAGGACTCCCATGTTCTCTTGTCGCCGGTATAGCAGACAAGGGAGGAGAGAGCCCCCGTATCGTTGGATTCTATATCTCTAATCGAATAAGTTGACTTCGTATGGGCATTTTACTGGCAGCGGGTTCAAGCGGGTCCAGTATTGCCTTGGCATGATTTTTTCTTTCATTCTTTTTTTGAAGGGCCATCCTAGGCTGGTGTTTCATTGATATTAAGCAGGGAGCATATGACAAAGTGACAAGGCGGGGATCCGGAGATCAAGGATAAAGGAAGAAGAAATCACAGAAAACAAAGTGCCCATGGCACAAACAGCTAGCCTACTCTCCCGGCGGGTCCCCGAAGGGGCTCTGAAAGAAATTGATGCCGGCTTGTTGCCAGAGGATTAGCCCTCTTCTGATCGCGAGAAGCACGTCTTCCACCTTGGCCTCTTTTGCCCTAAAAACGCAGTGGTTTCTCTCCTGCCAGGTCTCCCACAGGGCAAGCATCGCAAGAGCCTTGATTGCCTTCCTGTGTTTTGACGGCGTAGCTTCGGTCATTGCTTTGATCTTGTATAGAGAGTTGTGGTTGCCGATCCAAGTTGCCTGACCCAGGGCGTGACAGCACTGCCGGGTAGAAAGGGCATTCCAGGTTGCTGTCGCGAAGTGGCAATGCCAAAACAGATGCTCGGAGCTTTCTAGGTTACGGAGGCATAGCTGACAGAAGTAGCTGTTTGGCCAACCCCGACGCTGCAACCTATCATTGGACCAGAGGCGGTCCTGGTGAAGCAGCCAGGCGAAGATCTTCAGTTTTGCAGGCGCCCAAGTGTTCCAAATCAGCTCACGAAACAGAGTTTGCAAAGAGCCTTGGAACTGGGCGCAATAGGCTGATCGAGCAGTGTACTGCCCGGAGAGCGAGGTGGTGTGGGTGCAGCCGTCTATGCAGAGTGAGCACATCTTGTACAATTGAGCTGGCATCGCCGTGTGCCAGGTCTGCAATCCAGCGGTCTTCGGAGAGTGCATGTGCAACTGATCTGTTCTTTCGTCTTGAGTGCTTGTAGACGATGGGGTGGAGGAGCTTCAGCGGAGTCGAGTCGAGCCAAGCTGAGTGCCAGAAGCTAGCCATCTGACCATTGCCAATGGCCACCGTTGTGGCCGCGCTGAAGAGGGCGCGATCAGAGGCGTCACAAGGTGGCTCCGTCCCCGCCCACGGCCGCTCCGGGCTTTTCCAGGCGTGCCAAAGCCAGCGAAGGCTAAGGGCACGGCTGAACTTTGTCAGATCTAGGATGCCAAGCCCTCCGTGCTCGATCGGGGAGCAGACCCGTCCCAATTTACTTTGCAACTGCCACCAGAGAGTTCCTGATCGTGACCCCAGAGGAAGCGACGTCTACACTTGTCGATTTCTTTCAGTAGTTTCGCGGGGACTTGAAGCGCCGTAAGCGCGAACGTTGGCATGGCGGTGAGGACGCATCTGCCGAGTACCCTGCGCCCGGCGATGGAGAGCATTTTTCCTTTCCAACTAGCTAGCCTAGCCCTAATTCGATCTAGGATGAACTGAAGATGAACTAGTCGAGGCCGGCCAATCGTGAGGGGGAGCCCTAAGTATCTGATTGGGAATTGCATGGTCGGGCCCCCAAAAGACTGCAGCACCGTGTTGAGGTCGATGGCGTTGCAGCAAATCAGAGTCGCCATGAATTTGGCATTGTTTATCTTCAGGCCCGTGGCGTCGCCGAAGCTCTCTAGCATGTCCATTAGATAGTCGATCTCCTCCTTGATGGAGTTTGCAAAAATGATGGCGTCGTCCGCGTGTAAGCTAACCCTAAATTTGATCTCCCTGCCTAGCACCGGCGTAATGACGAGATCTTCTTCAGCCGCTTTGAGCAGGTGATGGATGGGATCAATCGCAAGGATGAAGAGAAGCGGCGACAGGGGGTCGCCTTGCCGAAGGCCGCGCCGGTGCATTTCTTTCATTCTTCATCTATGTTGTTTGCGAAATCTGGTTCTTTCGGGTTTATTGTCTATGGTTCTTCCTTAGTTTCCACCTCTCCTGCAAAACTGGACATGAAAGTTTCTTGTCATCCAGCTCCTTGTGAATGAAATGAGAAAAGCATGTAAATTTCGCCATTGGGTGGAGAAGAGAAAGGGGAGCGAAAACCGCTGGGGTATCAGAGGTTGTGAAGCTTAGTGTCGCATTGAAAATAGCCTTAGACTTTGGCCACAAATGAAAAACAAAAGAAATGAACCCTAGACTTCCATTTGGCACTCCCATACACTGAAGGGAAATCTCCTTCATGTCGTACATCTCACCAAAGCATATACCCGTGCCGGGAGCACACAGTACATACACGAAACGCTATTGGTTACCGTCCAAATCGTTGCTCCAAACAAGAGGTGTGAAGATAAAAACCGTCTAAAATCCTACACTGCACGGGAAAAAAACGTCCTAATCACCACCCTTCGCTCTCAATGCCCGGCCGATCGTCAATTCTACTAATCATATGACCGTTTCCATGGAGCAAAGAAGCTGTGATCCTCTCAGGCCTCTTTTGGTTCATAGAATATGATTATCATAAGAATAGGAATTTTGTAGGAAATGAGATGGCATGTATCTCAAATCATATGAATAGGAATAAGAAACGAGATGTCATTTAGTTGACACCAAAGGAATTTTTCCATTGAGTCTAGGCTCATTTTTATTTTCCTATGAAATGTGGAGGATAGGAACCAATGCTATGTACGAATAGGAATCTATTCCTATGAACCAAAGGGCTCTAAAGGAAAAAATCTTATAAGAATCCTATCCTCTAAAATTCCTATGAAATTCCTCCAAACCAAAGGAGGCCTCAACGTTTTAGATAGAGGAAAAAAGAACATACACATACAAGCGCACAGGCACAGCTGCAAGCCTGCAACGCTGTTTGCACCCGAAATTTATACAGCGAAGAATCCAATGCTCCTTGGTTCAGAGTGTTCTCTTCCCTTCTTCCTGCGCCTATATAAACCATGCATGCAACTGATATCTCACATCTCAGACTCACCAAAGATGAAGACCATCTCTTCATTCTCCCTGTTTGTCCTCTGCCTGGCTGCACTGCAGCTGCACGCCAATGCCTCCCACTCCCAGTCCCAGGAGGCTCAGCTCAAAAGGTTCATCTCGTCTAGGAAGAACAGCGCCAGCAGCACTGACACGTTCCGAGTGCGTAACATAGCTGACAGGGTTGCCAGCAGCCTGAGTACGGAGAGCACTGTCTCTGACCAGAGCTCCATGAAGGCCGCCGACAAGATCACGGCGTTGCCCGGGCAGCCGGAGGGCGTCGACTTCGACCAGTATGGCGGGTACGTGAACGTCGATGCGGAGAACGGCCGCGCGCTCTTCTACTACCTCGTCGAATCGCCTTCCGGTGCCTCGGACAAGCCACTGGTCCTGTGGCTCAACGGAGGTCAAAATGATCCATGTGTTGATAACTGAACATGTCTAGTAGAAATTTCTCTAGGACAGTACTCACACTTGCATATACAGGACCGGGATGCTCGTCGCTCGGATTCGGCGCAATGCAAGAGCTCGGCCCGTTCCGTGTAACCGAGGACAACAAAACTCTCAGCAGAAACGCGAACGCCTGGAACAACGGTAAGTCAGTAACCCATGGCTTCCTGTACTCGTCAATCTTCGGTAATGTTAAATGGCTGACGTTTGCTGGGGGTGAGATCCCAGTGAAAGCCCCCAGAGCAACACGATACAATTGAACTAAAAATAAAGAATTGTCATGCTTTTCTGAAAAAGTGCAACCATCCCTAACACTAAACATGCCATCCCACGCGTTCGCAAATGCCATGTGTGGCGGGAACGTTCGCAAATGCCACGCGTTCGCAAATGCCATGTAAAAAGATCATCATCCTTAATTTTTGAATTTGTCCTGCCTTGTATCACTGGAAGATGGACAAATAAATCAAATTAAAACTAATAGTTTGCTTGTGAACATGGAAGTGGCTAACGTGATCTTCCTTGAGTCGCCCGCTGGAGTGGGATATTCCTACTCGAACACGTCTTCCGACTACGATCTCAGCGGAGACGAGAGAACCGCCGATGACGCCTACGTGTTTCTCGTGAAATGGCTGGAGAGGTTCCCGGAGTACAAGGACCGGGCCTTCTACATCTCCGGGGAGAGCTATGCCGGACACTACGTGCCGGAGCTCGCCGCCACCATCCTGCTCCACAACACATACAATAACAGAACCGTCATAAACCTTCAGGGCATCTTGGTACGTTAAACTAACTAGATCTACTTCGATGAAACATTGTACAATTTTTCGTTTTCTAACTTGGATCCTGTCTTCTATATATTGAAGGTGGGAAATCCGTACCTTGACGCGAACAGGAATATTAAGGGGGTGGTTGACTACTTCTGGACCCACGTGGTGATGTCCGACGAGGTCTACGCCAATATCACCAAGAACTGTGACTTCGATAACTTGAATGGTACATTTACAGATTCTGTGTGCAGCGGAGCTGCTGTGGCGTTCGACCCTGGCTACATTGATGTCTACAACATATACGCTCCGGTCTGCATTGACGCACCAAATGGAACCCGGTACCCCAGTGGCTACGTAAGTCAACATTTCTTGTTACATTTCTTATCAAAACGGGAGAAAAAATGGACAACATTCTTATATACGTTTCAAAAATAAAATAAAAAGTTAAGAACTAGTTCAAACAGCTAACCATTGTTTTTTCCTCTTCAAATTCCAGTTACCTGGGTATGATCCGTGCAGTTATTATCCTACGTATGCCTACCTCAATGATCCAGCGGTGCAGATGGCTTTCCACGCTAGACCGACAACGTGGACAGGCTGCGCGTAAGATCCTCAAACTAGAGCTGATGTATATACACCAATTAATCGGTTATCAATTTCACCCACACATATGTAACTCATGTGATTTCTACATGCATGCAGAAACTTGAACTGGACAGATGCGCCAATGTCCATGCTGCCAACCATGACATGGCTGATCGAAAGCAAGCTTCCGATTTGGATATTCAGGTAACAAATTACAAATTTGTACAATCAAATATTCTCAGCAACTTCAAAAGTAGTCTAGTGTAGTAACAAAACAGCCTGCATGTTTCAGTGGTGATTTCGATTCTGTGTGCCCGCTGCCGGCGACGAGGTATTCAATCCAAGACATGGCCCTCTCTGTGACCACTCCATGGCGCCCATGGACAGCGAAGGAGGAGGTAAACCCTGTTGTGGAAACTAGCATTCATCTTAGATCACCTTGAAACTGGTGGTTTCTGACACGGATGGTTGCACTTTCAGGTGGGAGGATATGTTCAGCAGTACGCCGGGGGATTCACATTCCTATCTGTCAGGGGAGCTGGCCATATGGTTCCATCCTTCCAGCCTGAGAGGGCATTGGTGATGTTGAGCTCCTTCCTGCAAGGGGTGCTCCCACCTTACGTAGAACAGCAGTGATTCATGGTGCCCATAAATCTCCATCCGTGAGAGGCCAAGCTTCATGACAAGTGCTGCCTACAATGTGGATGGAGTTGCCACAGTTTTTCAATCTCTTGGAACATTTGTTTGCTTAATGTGTGGTTTAGTTAATATACTTGTATCCAGTTATTTACTGTTGAGAATGGTTGTCCTAGTGGACATGGATTTCTTTTGAACGAATTTATTACAAGATTTAAATAAAGATAAACATAAATTATGTCTACCGTTGATTATTTCCCCGATAACTCAAATAAGTAGGGGAGAGGATACCCTCAGCAGACCTGAAAAGGTACATAAGACATCTCATCAATGGTGCAAAGCCACCATAGCTAGTAAGCTCCACTCGCTCCTTGAACCTGCACAACCACAATACTCATCCCTTGTCAATCGTAACATCGAGAGAAACTTTAAGGGATCACTAGCCAAGCACATGTTACCAAGATGTGATGGCATGGGATCCTTTGCTTCTAACTGTGCAATCCAAGGACGTTGAGCCGACACATATAGCCAATGACGCCATTGATCTAGCCAATGGATCCAAGATGCTTGCACACCAAATCACACGATCTATTTATGGACCACATGGGCACAACAACACACCTATGCCCGGCCATAGCCAGAACTAGTTGTGGCAACTCCATCGAGACATATTAGAAGATTGTCATCCCCTTTTTGCAGTCACATAGGACAATGATGCTCACCGATGCACTAGCCACCACCAAGGTCACCATATTCCATACGTTAGGGTAACCACTCATGCCAAGGAGTATATGAATTGCATGATCGTACCATGAAACCAGCCCGATAGGAAGATGGATCACGATTATCATGGTTGACGCATAAACAAGATGATGTAACACTATGCTAAATGCACGCATCACTACTCAGGGTTACCTTTGTTGTGTCACGTGGGGTGTGTGTGTCCTCACATGGGCACATGTCAATGCGAGGTACTCATCATGTACATTAACAAAATGACAATCACAAGGGTTGTCATGTTTCCCAACATTTATATAGTATAAACTATATGTTAGACATTAGGGCCCGACCAGACCGGCATGGCACCTCCCAGAGATGGTTGAGTGTGATCCAAACTAACCAAACCTCGAGATCAACATAATTGGTTTCCCATCATGAAGCCACTAGCTAGGGCTTCGTGTTCACATCCAAGCCTTAGGGAAAATGGAGCTTGGGTGCCCCTTAAATTTCTTAAGAATTTCCCACCAAGTTATGGGCATTGTAAAGAGAAAATAACTGTTTTTTTTCTAAATTTTGGATTTTTTTAAGAAAATGTTCGCAAGGGGTTAGATTTTTTGTATAAAATTGATCTTGTCTTCACATTCTCCCTTGGGATTGGTCGGTTTTAAAACTCAGCAAAAAGTATGTTGCCAAGTCTTGGTTGTTATTCTTATCCTCCCCCACCCCCCCACCCCCCACCCCCACCCCTTGATGCTCTCATGTAATGGATACCATTATTGCTTGAGTGGTAATATATTCATGTGGTAAAGCTCCCCCCACCCCACCCCAGTGACTGTTCAAAAACATTCTTCTTTATAGGTTTGAATTATTATTTATAAATTTATAATTTTTGGGGAGATTTTTAATATGTTTCTAGATTTTTCTTGAAATTTAGAATCTTACCATTTCAAGAAATTTGCACGTTTTCGGATATAAGAGGAAATCATTTTTTTTCTTTTTTGGAATCTTTCCTGCCTTTTTGTTGTTATTACCTCGCTCAATAAGCCAATACCATGTCAGTTTTGGGGGAGGAGGGAGAAGGGACAGGTGTCCCAGTTTCATCAATGAAAGTGGAGCATAATTCTTACATGACTAAAAAAGAATCTTTACTATTAAAGAAGAGTATGTGGTCATAATGGTGCACCTTGGTATGTCGTTCCTATGTTGTTGCTCGTCCTCCAGCCTCCTCACAAGCAAGTGCTCGGGAGATATGTTGGGTGTATCCTGATCAACCAAGCCATGAAACAAAGTCACAAAGTCATTGCCCAGCATCGCACGGCCTTACCATCACGATCACGTTCACCATCTTTGGTCTTGCGTTGTCGCTCACATATCTTCCAACACCATACTTGAAACCTAATGTGCATGTAATCTTTGTGTTTCTTCTTCATTGTGTGTCCCATGGTAGCTGCTAGGCCCCTGGTCGTGTTGTCCCTAGTTTTCTCTGATGCACCCATTCTCCCTCATCACAGTGCAGTAAAATCCTCCCCCAACCTCCATTATGTCTTGGAATAAGGTGGTGACGCGCGAGGAATGGGAGCGGAAACTACGCGGTGTCGAGGTCCGCAAGGAGGACATGAATTTCCTCGTCACATTCGCTTTCCTCGATGCCTCCAACAGGTTCTGTGTTGAGTCCTGATACCCAACATATTCTATGCCCACGTGCTTAAATGGATCCCCTATTACTCCTTCGTTCTCTGAAGCGGACATTGGGCTCTAACTGATGTTCTGTTCACAGTAGACATTGACCTACTGACCATCACCAACCGGATGGAGGTGAAGATAGTGGCTCAAACGAGGAAAGTTTAGTAGGCTATCGAGAAGAATAACGATCTTAACCCCCATGGTTCTGTTCTGGATCTTTTTCTCCTAATTTTATTTTTCATTTGGGCTTTGGCTATCAGAATAGTTGATGGAGGCGCAATAATCTTGCAATTTTAGGTTACTTTGTTGTATGCATCTAATGATCTACTGGATTCTCCACCATGTTTGGTGGTGAGCGGTATGTAAGAAAAATTAATTTTGCATCTAAAATACCCCATAGCATAGTGGAACAAAATGTTAATCCGTCACTGATGATCGATGTGGCTTGTCTTTGGACCATTCCTTTTTTTTTATGAACTGTTCTTTTTCTACATGGAACATAGGTACATGTCCCCGCAAAAAAAAGAACATAGGTACATGTGTATGAGAAACATCTTTATTTGAACGAGAAAACTGTATTTTCTCCTTCAAGTCGTATAATGATATTGTTTGTATATTGTTGTCAAGTTTTGTATTATTACTACTCTAAAGCATGTGTAGGGTTTTATTGTGCATATTTTTCTACAATGGGGTTAGGCCACCGTCGGAATCGGGGTTCCGCGGACCCAAAGAAAGGTTCGAATACTGGGGTGCGCAAGAAGAACCTCACCAAGCCTCTGTTTTCCGCTCACAATCTCACAGCGATGCTTCGTCGAGCTCGTGCGAGAAGGGAGAGAATCGGACACGGTGCTTTACCCAGGTTCGGGCCACCTTGCGGTGTAAAACCCTACTCCTGCTTTGTGGTGGATTGCCTCGCGAGGAGGATGAGTATGAACTGGTACAAGGGATGAGCCGCCTCGCAAGGGCTCAGGGGGGTGAATGGATCGGATCCCATCTCTACGATGGAGACTAGCCTATATTTATAGTAGCCTTGGCCCTCTTCCCTCATGGTTTCGGCGGGAAGGGATACCACAGTGGGCAATTTTGAAGGGGAACAGGAGTACACCCTATTCTGGTGGTCTTCGCATGCAAAGCTTCTGGTCATCACGCAGTGGTGGGCTCGGCGATGACCTCCGTCCTGCCGAGCCAGCGGTCCTAGTCTTGTTGCACCGGAATGGAAACATTTGAGGGATTCCTTAGCACCAAAAAGGAAACTGTCCTCTCATGCGCCCGCTGGCGCCCTCCTGGCCTTGGTCGTCATGCCTCATGTCACCGCGCGCCTGGCGAGGTGGGTGCAAGCCTAGAGATATCCGCTCCTCGGGATGCATACTCGGGAGGCCGCCCCTCGGGAGGGCTCGTCCTCGTTCGCCTCGCAAGGCGGGGGCCCTCGCGAGGGTCTTGCTCGTGAAGTCCTGGAGTTGGGCCGCGCCGGGCCGTCGATGGAGCCACGCGCTGGGCCGTGGGCAGACAGGTCTGAGTGTTCGTCATTATTATCATGCTCAGATAGTAAGCAGCGACAGGGAGTAAATAGACAAGACCTTCATTGTCAGCGGTGGATGGGGGTGATGTGGAGGCGGCAAGGATAGACTCTAGGACAACATTTATCCAAACAAAGTCATAAGCTGTATGCCACGTGCATGTTCCTTGAAATTGGCTTTTGCCTCTCTTTATAGATAAAGCAATCACCAAATCCATACAACAAGTTCAAGTGTGAGAAAATTAAAAAGTCTATTGGACCAACAACACAAACATGCCCTACTAAAATGAGGAGAAAAGGCCACCAGGTGGCCAGTAGCTCAGCGGCTATGAAGCGTAGTAAGGCGGCGAGCTACCAAAGTCATCGCATCCATCAGGTTGCCAAGTCGGTCCCAATCCTGTTGCCTAGAGAGCGGGTCCCAGTGCTGCAAAAAGGCGACAAATTTAAATATAGAGTCAGCGGCTCTGTGTAGGAAGACCAGCTCAATCATCATCTTGTTACGAGTCGTCCAGAGAATCCAAGTCAACACTGCGAACACTAACCAAAAGAGGTGTCTCCTTCTCCTGGACTTGTTGGCTCGAGTTTTAAGAAACCCTACCGGGTCCAGGGCCTCCTAGTCAGGTCCCAAAGCCCAACTGACAAAACACCAAAGCAACCGAGCAACTATGCAGGCGAAGATGATGTGGGTCCCATTCTCCGGGACCACAAACAAGAAATAGTCCCATCGTCATTCCTGTTCCGCTAGAGCATCTCCGTCCGTCTCCGATGAGAGGTGATCACGTAGAAGCTCCCACACGAAGATCTTGATCTTCAGAAAGGGGCGCTTTCCCAAGGGTGCCAAATGCGTGGTATGCAACGTACATCTCGACATTCTACGTGCTCACAAAGTCATTTCACGAAAAAATAAACGACAACTTTTGTGTAGCGGTGAGAAGAAAACAAAATTCAATGTTAAAAAGGGCTTTTCATGAGACATCTTTTGTCATTTTTATACAAGCCAAAAAAAATTGTTTTCCGTGACGTATAGAATATGAGGATGTATGCATCAATTTTTTGTTCAAAATCTTTTGACATTTTGAAGTGTTATTTTCCGATGTCGGGAGCGTATGATCCCATGTGCCAAAGTCAATTTCTGGGTTTACCCCAACCTTTGCATCAGGCAACACACATGGCTTTTTTTTAGGATACACAGAGCCATATTTATTAAATTCAGAATAGGTAATTTTTGGAAAGAAAGAAGGGTTTATCCCTGGCCTTTGCATCAGACGATAGCCATATTTACTAAGTTCAGAGTAGAACAGGTATGCTATGGTGTGTAGATTAATGAAGCGGTGTTCTCCCTCCTTTTGGGAAAAGATCGATTACTACCTAGAACATTCCATCAGGAAATAAATTTATTCCACTTTATAAGCTTAGATTCACCCTTTGCTGGGAAGGCATATGTTTTGCGTGTTCATTTGGGTGCATGGTCAGAACTGTAGGCTGACAGTGAATTGGAACAATCTTTTTTGACAATCAAGAGTTGGAAAATTCAATTTTGCATGCTTTCCCCAGTTGCAAAAAGGAAAGAAAAAAAAAGATAACGATGATCAGGTAGGACAGAAGAGAAGGCTCGAGACTGACAGGGATGTATATATCGAAGATCATAAAGCGGCAGCATAAAGTTGTAACTCGGGCTTATCTACGCCTTGGACGTGAACGATAATTTGCACAGTATATATGAATATCATCCATCAGTACCGTACATGCACAAGTTCACCTTCTTGGTATCATTTTTCCCCAGCACTGTGAGAAGACCGATATATCTAGTAATCTAGGCATCATGTCGTGGCTGGAGTGCAGATGCTAATATGAGATGATGGAATCACATGACGGTGCAAGCGGTAACGTCCTCGTCGTTGAACATGTTCATGTACTTGACCTCCGGCGCGGCCGGGTCGGCCATGGCCTGCGGCACGTTGCGGACCAGGCCCGCCGGCGCCTTCTTGTCGTAGGAGCCGCCGACATAGGGGTAGGTGGCCACCGTGTAGGGCACGTACGGCCACATATCCGCCGTCGTCTTCCCAGTCCTCTTCACCCTCGCCAGCACCTTGCGAGGCTCCACGTACCCCGTCACAGTCACCTTGCTGATCTTGCGATTCACCACCACTGCCGTCACACCTTTGGCATATGCATATGAACGTTCACCAAATGAATATATGAACTAAATGTTATATTTTCTATCCTCAAAATAAAAAATATATCTTCAAAAGAAAAGAGTTAGATCGCTTGGTTTGACGTTTGAGATCGATATAGGTCACTATGTGTATATGTACCCCGAATCGATTTGACGGCGCTCTTGACCCTCCTCTCGCAGCCCTCACAGTCCATCTTCACCTTGATGTTCACCGTCTGCAGATGGATAGATAGAAGAAAACTCCAGTTAATCACACGTTTCTGGCAGCATGCATCGTTTTGATGATGAAGACGCTGGGGGATAACCTCCTTTTCGAAAAAAACACGTTTCTAGCAGCTCAATTAACAAAATGACTAAAAAAAACATATTGACCCCTTCACAAGATCAGAAGGCCATCTTCGGAAGATGGAACTGCTTCCGATCGATGAACAAACCTACACCAAAAAATAGAACACAAACGTGCTTGAATTCCACAATCCTCACCGTCAGTGGCCGCCTTTTCTTAATCCTGATGGCTTCCCTTGTATGTGTCAAGTTGCATAGACGGGACAGGTGATCCAAGGCGCCCATGATCTGATCTAACTCAACTTTTGCTTCCAGCAAGAACCACTGATGAACCGTTCTTGCGCTTGTCTCTACTGCGAAGGCCAAGTACAGAACCTTAGGCGATGGAAGGGGCCATATATATACCCAGGAGAAAGAAGAGAGACAAGGACAGCGTGCCTAATCCTGCATGGTTAGGGTTGGTGCAAGACACGGCGAGAGTGATTAAACCTCAGAGATTTCGGACTAAATAAAGTGTGTTGGGCAAGAAAGCATTTCTTTTCCTAGGATGGGACATGCCATGCCCCCCGCAGCTCCATCCCGCGCGAGGTGCCCTGAGCGTGACACCACCCCAATCATGCACTCAATCAAGACAAGGGGATAAAAAGTCCTGCCAAGGAAATGGATTTGCTTTTCTATCGAATCATATTCTTCGGATCGTTCTGAAAGGGCTACATACCTAACCCGAATTCAAATCTTGACTTGTGATCTACTTGCCAAAATTATGCACTAAAATCTGGCATAAAATGGTGATATAGCTAGGTTAGTAGTAGTATGTTCTTGACTGATGCGCCGGGTTTTTCACGTTACAGTACGATGTTGATTGCTTTGTTCCTTCTCGGGTTTGCATCGCGCCGTAGTTTTCAGCCTCTTTGCAAGGTTCTCCACTCTCGTCTGCTTTCAGTTTACACTTTACAGTGGATTCGCCCATCTGTCCCACTTTATATTACACTTGCGTCTACCTTCGCTGCTCCTTTCAAGTTCAACACTAGATGCATGAATGGCGTGTGCATGTCACAAATTTCTCTGCTGCATATGCGGCTGCCTTTGGGAAAGAGGGGATATCTTATAGTTACATGGCGTCACTGATGATCTGTTCCATGAATCGTGATCCATGAAGAAAAACTAATGAAGCATCCTAGGACTAACATATAGCATTGATAACTGGAGTACAGCCAAGTGTGTAGGTTTTCAAAATGCATATTCAAGCATCACGCCATCATTTTTTATTTTTATTTTTGAAAAGGAGGAGTACCCCCTGCCTATCCATCTCTTGATGCACACAGCCATCTTATTAAATAAATCAGGTCCAAAACAAAGCCTTAAACAGTAGTACGGCAACTCTAAATAATAAATTTGTCACAACCAGGGAAAAATAGGGAAGGATGAATAAACACCTATTCTATTATTGGACCGTCATCCAAACCGGTTGTAAGTATCCAGTGCAACCATCTCCCATCGGTTGCACCCAATATTCATATACTCTCTGTGGTCCACATGGCCGAGTAACGACCACATATAGACCCAAGTAGACGCCCTGAAGATAACCTGCAAAATATTAGTGATGGTTTGTCTGTTAAAGGCAACATCACTCCAACAATTCCATATGGCCCAAAGTAATGCACATACTCCAACTCAAATATGTGTCGCGGTCTTAGGCTCTATCCGAGTTAACCAGGTTCCAAATAAATGTGAGATCAAGACTAGCGAAACAACGTTAAAAGCAATGTGAATAGTTCTCCATGGTAACTTGGCAAGTGGGCATTGGAGAAAAAGATATTTTATTGTTTCATCCTAATCACAAATGTTGCATCTTTTGCTTCCTTCCCAACTACGTGTGCCCAAGTTAACTTTTGTCAAAATTACTCCCTTATGCACAAACCACATAAACACCTTGATTTTCAAAGGCAGCTTAACTTTCCAAATGTGTATTGTCCTTGGAACAAGTCCGGTGTTAATCAAATTCATATACATAGATTTAACCGAGAATACTCCTGACGCGGACAACTTCCAATATAAGGAGTCTGCTGTATCAGAAAGGTTAACCTCCATTAACCTATGCATGAGATGTAGTCATCTATCCAATCAATCACCCAGTAAAGACCGTCGGAACTGAATGTTCAGAGGAGCGGATCCCAACACTGTACCAACAAAAACCTCTTTTCGTTCTATAATGTTATATAGGAAGGGAACTGCAAGGCTAATGGAATCTCACCCAACTAGGTGTGCTCCCAAAACCTAGTACCCTGTCCATTCCCTACAATGAATTTGCTCATGTTAAAGAAGGCAACCTTTGTCCTCATAAGCCCCTTCCAAAAAGGAGAGTCAAGCGGTTGTGCCGTCACTTGAGCCAGCATTTTAGAATGTAAATATTTATTATGCAGCAGCTGAATTCAAACCCCGTCCCTCTCTACCGTCAACCAGTAAAGCCATTTGCTAAGTAAGCACTTATTCTTCACCTCTAGATTTTCAATACTCAATCCACCTTGGTCCTTCGGTCTACAGGTAATGTCCCATTTGGCCAACCTATATTTAGTTTTGTTTTCATCGATTTGCCAAAGTAAGAAAGATCGATAAAGATCCAATATTTTCCTTACTATTGCTGGTACTTCAAAGAAGGAAAGGAGGAACATCGGCATACTCATGAGCACCGAGTTTATCAGAACCAGTCTCCCTCCATAAGGTAAGAGTTTGCCCTTCCAACAACTCAATTTATTTTCAAATTGATCTTTGATACACTTCCACTCTTTATTGGTGAGTTTGCGATGATGAATTGGGATCCCAAGTAAGTAAAAGCTAAATAACCTAGTTCACAGCCAAACAACTGTTTATAATGATCATGTTCTTCTTTGGCGCGTCCAAAATAGAACAACTCACTCTTATTAAAGTTGATCTTCAGCCCAGACAGTTGTTCAAAAAGGTATGGAGCTAGTTTCATGTTACTTGCCTTAGCTTGATCATGTTCCATGAAAATAATAGTGTCACCTGCATATTGTAGAATGGATACCCCCATCCACCAAATGTGGGATGAAACAACCTACACGGCTGTCCTCTCTCACTCTGTTCATTAGAACGGCCAACATATCAATGACGACATTAAATAAGATCGGAGACATCGGATCTCCCTGTCTCAACCTTTTTGCGTCTGGAAGAAATGACCGATATCGTCATTAACCTTGATTCCAGCATTGCCTTCATGTACAAATGATTCGACCAACTTCCTCCAAGCCAGAACAAACCCTTTAATACGCAAAGCCTACTATAAGAATGGCCATTTCACTTTATCTTAAGCCTTTTCAAAGTCCACTTTGAAGACCATTTCATCGACTTTATTCGAATGGATTTCGTGCAAGGTTTCATTTAGGACGACCACTCCCTCGTGAATGTGGCATCCTGACATGAAAGCAGTCTGAGTTGGCTGAACAACAGAATGCGCAATCTGTGTCAGGCAATTCGTACCCACTTTAGTAAAAATCTTGAAGCTCACATTCAGCAAACAAATCGATCTGAATTGCTCAATGTGAATCGCTTCCTCCTTCTTTGGTAACAAGGTGATTGTTCCAAAGTTCAATTTAAATAATTTTAAATGGCCATTAAACAGATCATGGAATATAAGCATCAAGTTGCCTTTAATAATATCTCAATATTTCTTATAAAACTCTACTGGGAAGCCATCCAGACCAGGTGCTTTGTTATTTTTCATTTATGAAATAGCCTCGAGCACTTCCTTCTCTGAAAACAGGGCACTGAGAACCTCGTCCTCATCATCTCCCAGTTGAGAAAAGGCATCACCCCATCATGAACACAAGTTTGTCCCATCCACTCTTTTTTCGAGAAATTTCTGCCTTATATTTAACTAGATATGTTTATAGGCATATATAAAGCATCGTGGGGGTTTAACTGACAAACATGGTGTCCATTGCAAGGAGAAACGAGCTAAGTTATTTTTGATAAAGGATGCTTTTATTAGCTCAAAATGTAGTATCAAGAGGATAGCACACCGAGTGATATGTACCCAGCTTCTGCATAGCTACGATGTACACAAGAAAGTAAATAAAACGATATATATGATGGCAGCAATCAAGTTATAGAGACCAACACTATGCTTATGTGGAAGGAGGAGGTGGACTGATCCGAAGATTATGCTGCCATCCATGTTGGTAAAAAAAAATTGGCCATCCGGTTCAACCACATACACATCGTCTTGAATAGCGACTTGGACTCCGTTAGGAGTAGCATAGATCACGTACAAAGCCAATATGTACAACATAAAGTAACTTGCAAAGGAGAATTTTTTGCCATTAAAAATAATATCAGTTTTACATAGCCAAAGCTACCATAATAAGATAGACGATCTCACCATCGCTAGTGTGTTAAACCTATCAGATATTTCGTGAAGCAAGTGGCTATATACATTTACAAGACTTATGGGTGATTACAAATTGAACGTTGTTTGGATGACTGACCATGTTGAACACACAAACTTGCATTGGAAGAAGAGGTGTTTGATTTTCGATACAAAAGCTACACTTCTTGTTTCCTTGCAGTTGTGATGAGCAAGGTTGTTTTTAATGAGCATAACTCCCCTTCGAAGATGCCACATGAAAATCTTAACTTTTAATGGTATCTTTGATTTCCATATTTGTTTATTATTGCCCACTGAAATCTCTGAGTGCATGAAGGCAAGGTACGTAATCAATTATGGATGATCCAGATGCAGTGAGATTGCAAGAAACACATTCCATCCTTGTGTTAGGTAAGCTTATTCCAAATAGGATAACACATGTTGCCATGACACAAGATAGGGGCTAACCAAATCCCGCCTAAATGATACATTCGGCAGGGAGGAGTTGAGCACGTGGGCAACAGTATTATTCTTATCACGGAAAATATGGTACATGGACGGATACTATTTTTGGAGAGTGGTGTTTCATGACCACTTATCCTCCCACAATAGTGTCTTAGAGTCGTGGTTTATCACGAAAGGTCCAAAGCGAAAAAGATACTTCTTTGTCATCGTCGGGCACGACAAAAAATACTGGTCTCCAGGCTTTCAATATGCCTGGGGACACCGCTTTTTGGCTTGGATACCTATTGCGTGCGTAGCAGGGTTTTAAATGCCCTCCTCGGTAAGTAGCTTGAACACCCTCCTCAAAAAGCCAAATTGGGCGAGGGAGGGCTTCATGGGCCAGCCATGTAAGTGTTATATTAACAATTCCACGATTTGACCATGAAATAAGAGCTCCCAAGGGGCTCATACAATCACCACCGACTGACACCGAGACCGAAGCGTGTAAGGACAACACCACGCACCGAACAACTCCGCTTTCCTCTCTGAAAAAAATAGCGTCTGTAACAGCGATACAACAAGATATACGAATGAAGAATACAACATCCGAACATAATTAAAACCTAAGCCAATATAGACAAAGCAAAATAAAAACCCAACCACAATAACCTGCTAGAGAAATAAGAGTTAATTCCATAAATGAAGAATGGTGCGGTGAAGCGCGCATTAGCCTCTAGTAAAGTTACTAAGATCCCAAGAATTGAAGCTCTTCTAGTAAATCCGGGTTGTACGAGACTGGGTGGGCCCATTTGATAGGGGATAATAAGTTGAGCCACAGATTAACACAAATGTATTACAAAACATGTAAACGCAACGGCAACACCGTAGATTAACACAAATGTATTACAAAACATGTAAACGCAGCGGCAACACCGCAAGAGCTATGTCTCGCCTGTACCAATTCCTATTAGGAATCATCTATGGGTGAGTGACTATTGGGTCGACCTATTAGCGTTCGTCGATCGTGTCGTTGTAGGTTCGTTCTGCTCCGGCTTTCTACAGATTTTTCTTTGTTATTTTCTTTTGTTTTTTCTTTGTTTCATCGGTTTTCTTCTATTTTCTCTGTTTTTCTTTGTTATACTTTGCTTTCCTTTTCTTTTCTTTGTCAGTTTTTTATCTTTTTTTCTTATTTTTGAATTTAAAGATTGCATTAAAAACGGGAATTTGTTAGCTATATCTTTGATAACTAACAATTTCTTTCAATAACTAGCAATCCCTAAATTGTGACGTGACATATTTGTGCTAAGAAATCAACTCTTAGATAAAAATAACTATGATTTCTCTCTCCTCCACCCCCACATTAACACGTGGCACTCCTTCTGGCCCATATGTTAGCCAACTACTACATGCTGGCCCATTGCCACCTGAGCAGTATTTACGGTTTGAGCTAACACTATTATGATTCTCAAAAAAAGAAAAACTAACACTATTATGCCATGGTTTTGTGTTCATTGTTTCTGTTGTTCGATGCCTTCGTTCCAAAGTTGAATATTGTATTGGTTTCCTCTTTTTTTTTTGTCGTATTTGCTTTGTTTTCTTCACATAGTATTTGTAACTTTGTTTTTCCTCCGGTAGTAATTCTGTATTGGTTTGGGGGTTTCTGTATTCGTTTCACTTTGTGCAAAACGTTTCTGTATTTGTTATCAGTAGTATTGTTGTGCAGAAGGTTTATGTATTCTTTACAGCAGTATTTGTTGTTTCCATAAGTATATGTTTTCGGATTTGTTTCCGGGGTCCTGTACATTAATTTCGGCTTCTTAGAAATATGAAAGCAAATGTTGTTTTCGCTGAGTGCTTGCTAATCTTTTTAGCAATCTTTGGAAGTGAAGAGAAAATCTCAAGAGTAGACTATGGTTTGCCTCCTCTAATAAAGAGTTTGTTGATTCATTTGATCCCTTCTAACTCTACATCCTCGGTTCCTCGCTCCGCCACTGCCTATGACTGTTATTCGGAAGTCCATCATTCTTCGAACACTCACTCCATTTCCAAGAGGAAAAACAAAGGGGTGGGAGACATTTTATTAACTACCCTATCTCCAGCTATCACACACCCATCTCTCGGACACGTACGAGAACACGCCAAGGGCAGATCAGGTGAAAATCCTGGCTCCAGTATTGGCAGCCGGAAGATCGACCTCGCGGATCTCCGTCTTCAAGCCCTTCCCAGCAGCGTTGGCCAGCGGGTGGATGCCGTGCGCCGGCCCGCTCATGTACGCCCTGTTCTCCCTCTCCTTCTCGAACGACACGCTGAACTTCTTCTCCACACCTGCACCCACATAATACTAATCAGTAAGCCAACACTGACACTAGGTGAACGAAAATCACGGTGAACGCGCGGCGCGCTTACAGTCGGCGAGGTCCTGCCGGAGCTGGCCCTCGCGGGTGAGCGCCATCATGATCTGCGGGAGGCCGAGCGGGAGGGCGTCGCCGCGGTCGACCTGCCAGAAGTGGACGGTCTTGCCGTACGTCTTTGCCACCTGCTCGAGGTCGCGGCGCTCGACGACGCCGGGGACGCCGGGCATAAAGAGCACGCCGCCCTTGACCTCGAACTCGTGAGTGTGCCACAGCGGCTTCTCCTCGTCGGGCAGCGTGAGGAACAGCTCCTCGGTGACGATGTACTCGACGCCGATGAGGCGCGCGCCGGCGTCGGGCCCGTCAAAGACGAGGCACTGCCGCACGTCCTCGTTGAGGTGCGCGCAGAAGTGGTGCGCCTCCACCTGTCGCGTCATGTCGTCCCCGTAGAAGTGGAAGGCGCAGAGGTGTTGGTGGATCTGGTTGATCGGGGCGAACCCCTGGATGGCGCCCGTCGCCGCCTCCAGCAGCGCCGTGCCCGTCTCCGTCGGCTTCCCCGGCACGTCCACGTCGTGGCACGACGCCGCCATCTTTGATCCTGTGCAAGTTTTGTGTGTTGGGGTACTGGTGGGCTGGTGGCTCGGGTGAGTTCGCTCGAATCTGGAGCGGTGCGGGCTGGTTCGGCTGTTTTTAAGGCGTGGGTAGGCTCATGCAGTTGCACACGTGTGATCCTTGAGGTGGCGCGTGTCCGTGGCAGTCCACCTACGTGTTGAGAAGCGGCCACGAGAATGCGGATGAAGGGACACGCATGAGAGAAGCTGCTAGTTCTGGACAAGGACACCAGAGTTGTCTAGCGCACTATGTATGGCACGTGGAGCGGTGACACAAGACGCAGTTCAACGATGGAGAATGTAATTATGTAATTGCAGTGTACTCCAGGGACTGCCATGTCACGCATCACACGCACCGTGCAAAATCGTATAGATCACAGTGGCAGCAGATGAATACAACCCGTTACACGTTCAACTTCAAGAATGAGGTTCCAACACTATGAAGGAAACAATAGGTAGAAAACTCTATCCACGAAACCAAACAGATGCAGAACTTCCTCTGCCATGCCCAACAGCCAGATAGAAAGGAGCTCTTCCAACTGTGGCCCAAGCGGTGAAGGTTATGAAACTGCAATGAACAAGAACACAAAACAAGTAAAGACATGGCGACACAGGCATCGCTAATCATCAACAAAGTACTCCCTCTGTAAACGAATAAAAGACCCCACAAATCCACGGCTAAGCACGCAGGCCCACCCCATAAAAAAAGCACACAGGCCCACACGTCAGTGACTGCAAAACTTCAGATAGGTTGAGCGTTGGCCGAACCAGCCACGCATAAACTTGAACAAGACGTTTTAGATCACTACTACTCCCTCTGTAACTGTAAGTTCACAGAGGGAGTAGCTTGCAAGCGATGGAATGGATGGCGAGTTATATTGAGTTATTGACAGGAGCGAGAATGGATCAGGTTTAACTTACAGTTAATTGAAAAAAAAATTCAAAAAATTGCAGCAAACTAAAGATGATTTGAAAGAAAGCTCACCTTAAGCTTGTTGCTGCTTCTTGTCGAGAATTTTCTTCCAGCGCTTCTGATCGAGCATCATTGTCATGTCTTGCCAGCTGAGATGAGCAGATCGCATGATTAAACACAGACAGTTATTTATTTATTTTGAAAGGGGCAAAAGACTTGCCTCATTCATTGATTAAGAAGGAGAATAGAGTTAAGGTGAGGCTACAAAAACCGACTACAGAAATACAAATGCTGTTACTCTCCCGGCATCAAATTTCCAAAATACAGATGTGGGAATAGTCAGTCCACGAATATACACAAAAAAAGAACAGAAAATCCCCTTTATGCCACTAGCTTTGTTCCCAATCCAACCAAATCAATATTCAAACCGCATACCCAATCGAATGGACAGCACGTGCATTATGGTAACCTTTTTATAAGACATAATAATTTAGAAGGCAGATTTTATGAAGGCCACATAAATATAGTGGAGATCTCACAAGCATAGTGACTTGTCTAGAAATAAAAGGTTATTTGACAATTTTGACAATCAATTGGTAGCTCAACTAGCAAAACACCAGATATGTATAGTGGAAAATTTGACAAATGCCCCATCTTAGTTCGGCCTTCCACCCTTCCCTATAAATGACAACTTGAATGTACAACTCAAGTGTGCAAATCGCACATGCCTATCCCAGAATTCCAGGTGCAGACAAGCTTTTGCTAGTCAATAACACAAATGGGTGCCATCCTTCGTGTTTTCGTGGATTGAGACTTTGAATACTCATCTGTTCAATCCCGCCAGTCAAGAATAACCTCACTACTACTTAACATAATGAAATAGTTTTGCATAATAGTCCTTTTACCAAGAGCAGCAAATAGTTTATACAGAATGTTGATATCAAAACAACAAAATAGAAGTGGATTGCTGGGCTGGAGATGCTTGACCGTGTTGAAGACAAAGACAAGTGAATGGGCACATGGTGTAGAACAAGGAGTCTTGCGATAGGATTAGGGAGCATCCAGTCCTATTCAATGAAACAATGGACAAGCTCACAATAGGAAGCAAGGTCAAGGCGGTGTTCTTGAGCCTCAGCAAGTTCAATAGCATCACAGAGGGCTCATCCAGAAGTGCAACAAGCTGTAGGGGAGGTAGATCAGCTCTCCCAGACGGAATGGAAGTGGATGAGGAAAACTTAAAGAACTATGTGCCCAGTGCACTTGAGCTCAATAGAACAAGGTCACGATAGCGGTCGATAATTGAGGTTGCCAAGAAGTACCACAGGTAGTGGAGCTGGAGATTATGCACCTTGAGAACGCAGGCTTCATGAACACAAGAGGTGACTCAAACTATAGTGCATGCCACTATGCAATGGGCAGGTGGCTAGCCAGAGGAATAGGTATACCATACCAAGCACACCTTGTCCACAACCATGGACTTTTAGAACATCACCAATATAGACTAACTAATAATCACAACTAGCATCTTCTCTGTAGGGTAAACTAATTTTCTACATCTACACATTTCAAAGGTGAAGTGCGTGGTATTTTACATGTACATGTATGTAAATACCACCTTTGTCATTGTTATAAACACAAATGCACTAGCCAGTATAAGGATGAGCTAATATTGTTTACGTTTCTTAGTACAGTATAACACAAGTTTTGAAAAGAGGTGCATTAGATACACCACCATATTTACATTAAATGGAAAGGATAAAATCACTTGATATTTGATAATGGCTTTGTTTAACTCGGCTGCTGAATTAAAGTTCATAGCAGCTTAATAAATAAATTTGGCAGCAGAGCTTCCTAATTTCTCTATCCAGTGTACAGATAACGAGACACATTCTGTAATTAAGGCTTGGAAGCCTATAAATCATAGCTCTCGGCAACATCTTACATATTTATGAGCACGATGTTGCTCACTCCACTTCAACTTTTCTGTTTTCCTTTCCTGGATAAATTTATTTCAGCGCACGCTGAAACTAGGGCGCTCCGTATAGTCCATCCATAAAAAAATCAAGTTCAACAGCCCCATGCACCCTTAACCTCATAAAAGGATGGACATAAGGAACTACGACAAGATTATTCATAAAATAATTTTCTGTGTCAATTCTTGTACCATTACTTAAACTAGTACAAAATTAGGTCCCATACTATCTGCAGTTTAAACCAGTCAGATACTATTAGCATGCATACACATAAATTTCACAAAACGTTGTATGGTAGTCATGTGGACAATAAAAATAACTATCAAACTTCACTAAAAAATGCGAGAGAAGGCATGTGGACAATCAAAGCCGAATCCGAGATTATTTTTTATCAGCGCGAAGTACATAGTTGACAACCTAGCAAGAACATAATTATAAGCAATGCTAAGGAAAAAAACATATCATGGTGGCATGCCACATGTGACCTTTGCATAGGCACACAATCTGGTCTGAAGCATACACCCAATTCTTCAGCCAAAGCATATACCCAAAATCCGAGTTGGATTCATACACTCTTGTTGAGTACTCCCTCCGTCCCATAATATAAGACGTTTTTGCAAGCTATGTCAGCTTGCAAAAACGTCTTATATTATGGGACGGAGGGAGTAACATTTTAGTTGTCCAATTTGTTTACCATATAAGACACTCCAGTCCATGCCATATTATAACACCCGTGTCCAAGTAATGCAAGTCTAAACACTGCCAGAAGGGCAGTTATTTATACTCCCTCCGTTCCTAAATATAAGTCTTTTTAGATATTTCAAATGGACTACCACATACGGATGTATATAGACATATTTTAGAGTGTAGATTCACTCATTTTGCTCCGTATGTAGTCACTTGTTGAAATCTCTAGAAAGACCTATATTTAGGAACGGAGGGAGTAGAAGATAAAGATAGCAAGAACTACTTGGGGCATGGCTAGGCTCAGCATAAAGAAGGTAAGGCTAAGGGGGTCTCAATTTACTATAAGCAGGGAGAAACATTTGACAGAAGAAAAGACCTCCTAGTCCCAAGCAAAGCACATCCAATGGAGATATCGTATCTGTTGATACAACCAGGAAGACCGCAAATAGAGCAGTGCTGACGACCAGGTCGACTACTACTTTCACAATTCAGATAATCTTTCCAGACACATATTGATTGATCATAAAGGTACCTTCAAGAAAATATATATCATTCATCCAATCTGGAAACCATCAGCACAATACGTAACATACATCAACCGAGCATTAACACCGTTCAAGCAGTGATCCTAAAAGCAGAATTCCCATAACCTGGTACTCCTAAATCGAGTAAGATGGGTAGGTAATTCACTGCACAATCAGTGTTCGGCCTTCAAGAACATATATATATATATATATATATATATATATATATATATATATATATATCATTTATCTAATCTGGAAACCACCAGCACAATCAGTGTTCAGGATACCGGTAACTGGTACCATATCGGTCGGGTCCTGAATAGGGATAAATAGGCGAATTTTCCAGTTAATCGGCCAATAAACCACTGAGTAGCGATTAACTGACCGAGATGCCAATTAACTGGCCGATATTTGGGATGCACAATACGTTACATCAACCGAGCATTAACACCGTTCAAACAGCAATCATAGGAACAGAATTCCCATGACTTGGCACTCCTAAATACAGTAAGATGGGTTACATGGGTAGGTAATTCACTGCAGCTCTAGATATATAGATAGATGGATGCCAATTAATCTAAATCAAGAAGACAAAAAAACATATAAACCTAAGCATGAAGGGCGGTTGGTGATAGGTGCTGGGTAGGAAGACATGCCTGTGGGGAAGGGACTTGATGTTGGAGGCGAGGCCGGAGACGTGGTGGTGGACGCAGGCGGCGGCGCCGAGGGCGAAGGCGCCGGTCCAGGTGGAGATGAGCCGCTGCGGGTCCGAGTGCGGCACCGCGGGGTCGCCCCTGTACGCCCGCGCCCAGTAATCGTCGAACTCGCCCATCCTTCCCCCTGACCTTCTGGAAAGTTCTCCGCCCCTTTCGTCGGCGAGGAGGCTGCTCGGGAGGAAGAAGGGATGGATGGGGTTTGGGGGTGACGAGATTGGGCGCAGGGTGGGCGAGAGAATATTCGTGAACCCGGTCTACGAGATATCTGCCGTCCTGTGCTTTGCGATCTGTGCTACGGGTAGCATCGGTGCTCCTTACGGCTCGTTCGGCAGACACGTGTTGAAATTTAGGAATTCTTCATTTGGATTCAATTACCACCAGTCCTCGGAATTGTAAAAATTTGGATGTGTCAAGGGCACATCTAGATGTGCCCTCCTTATTGCACATCTAAATGAGTGAATTAAACATAAAGAGGGAGAAAAAAGGAATTATCTACACGAATCTTGACGTAAGATCAATAATATAGGACTTAGATGTGCAATACTTATGGCACATCTAGATGTGCTTTAGCAAAGCTGTAAAAATTTCTTATAAATTCAACTCGTTTTACAGGAAAAAGATCAGTTTTGCTAAAGCACATCTAGATGTGCTATAAGTATTGCACATCTAAGTCCTATGTCATTAATCTTATGTTGAGATTCGTGTAGATATTTTCTTTTTCTTTTTTCTCTTTCTCTCTATGCTTAACTCACTCACTTAAATGTGCAATAACTAGAGCACATCTAGATGTGCCCTAGACACACCCAAAAAAGATAACCCAAAAAGGTGAAAAGGTCATCTACTTAAGGAAAAACTACCACTTGTTACCAGCATTGTATTTGAAGGCCTAATTATTAACAATAGGAGTCATTGCTAACACCCGTCGACAACATTTTCCATCGTGGCGACTCCCCTTTACTCTCTCCCAAATTGAATCTATCACGTTTGACATCAAGCGCCACTACTAACTTGTCAATACGTAACAGGTCAAGGTTGTGGCGCCTCCACCTAGCCGAGGTGGAGGTGGACAAATCTTCCCTATTCTACTTTACTCCACAAGCGCGACAATTTTGTTGGGGGTAACGACTCCTGACACGGTAGTGGTCACGCCTGAACTCTAAGACGACAAACATTTGCAATGAAATTGATGTCGATCTTCATTTTTGGCTTAATTATCTCGATGTCGATTTTGTGTTGCATGTATACATGGGTGATACGAGTGCCCCCTCACTAAAAAAGTTATCGACATGATGTAGAAGAAGGGGTACTTAAGCCGCATGCTACACCATGGTGGCCGGCGCATGACCATATCATCCCCAAGCCCAAATGAGTGTAGATAATCATGTTCATGGATTTTTTGAAGTGTAGCCTTAGAATGCTACCTCCAAAGTTCTTCTGGGATGCGCTCGAACAAAACATCGAGTTGAATTGCGTCATGCGAAAGTAAGGTCATGCCCAATTAAACTTTCTTCCTTCTTTTCCAAGGAAAACTCATAGACATTTCCTTATTAAATTAAGTTCAAGTGATTGATATTATACCCCCTGAGCCAAAACTGTCATTCCAGAGGGGGGGGGGGTTAAAGAAGGGAAGGGATCCTTTCTTTTTTTGTTGCAATTTTGTCCTTTTTCTCACCCTCTTTACTCACGTATATGACGCATAGTTGGGAGTGAGGCCCTACATTGCTACCTTTTGCATGGTTGTGTCGGGAAGACCCTTCCCCCCCCCCCCTCAAAAGCAAGATTTGCCAGTCTCATACTCCGGCAAGGAGGAAATGGGAAATACAACCATACTAGTGTGAGTGAAACTGGTGTTGGTTAACCTAACCATCTGGATTTAAGTCCTAGACTTACTTGTGAAAATAGTCATGAAAATCAAGCTCACAACATATAAATGCGTCAGCAATCCTTTGAGAGAAGTTGGTTGTGACGCCCGGATAGTTACGCTACAGTAAACCTCTGCTTCATGATGCCACGTCACCACGATTACTGTTGTTAATTTTGCGATGATTCAAATCTCATTCAATTTCAAATTTAAAGTCAAGTCAAACGATTAAAGTTATCGAAAGTCAAAACTAAAATGTTCTTAATGTGACAAATAAATCATGGATATTATTGATGGAGAAACAACATCTTTATAAAATAATTAAATACCCTAAGATGATTAAAACAACAGCAAAAACAATTAGTTATACTCCTAATATATTTTACAAAATACTAAGCTATTTAGCTAGGTGCCAAAGTTATTGTGGCAGTGGTATAATTAATGTTACTATGTTAGGTGCTAATTGGATATTTTACCAAACTAAAACAAATTAGGAAATAAAATTAAAAAAAGTAAAACAAAACAAACAAACAAACAAAAAAAAGAGAGAGGAAAACAGAACCCCCCTGTTCCACTGGGCCAAGTGGCCCAGCTGGCCCAGTCGGCCACACCACCAGGCCGGCCCAACCTGGCAAGGGCCAACCGAGGCCAGCCACCCCCGCTCCTTATCCATCCACCACCGGAACCCTAGCGCACCCCCCCCCTCATCCCCCCGCTCCTCCCACTCCCCCTCGATTCTGGATCGGGGATCCGCCCCCGACGACTGCGCCTCGCGCCCCGACATCGGTGCCCGTCCCCGATGCCGCCTCGCTCCGTCATCGGCCTCCTTCTCGCCGTGATGCCAACGCCGCGTTGCCGCCGACCCAGGCGACCCCGACGCCCGCCTCGCCGACCCATCGCCGAACGCCATCGCCGCCGTCCTCTTCGTCGCCGGTGCCGCGTCGTCGAGCCCTCCCCGAGCCCACTTAGCACCTCTACAGGCTCGTGGTGAGCCCCTCTGCCGATTCCCCGCCTCTCCCCTTCGAGTTCCTCGCCGTAGGAGCCCCGCCCGAGTTAGGCCGCCATGGCCGGAGCTTCGCTTCGTGCGTGCCTTGGCCGCGCTCCCACGCGCCTCTGGCCCCTCCCCGCGCCCGCTCACCGCACTCCCTCACCGCGCCCCGCGGCCCCCCCTGTCGCCGCCCTGCGCCCACGCCGGCGCCGTCCCTTGGCGCTGCCGCTGCTCCAGTCGAAGCGGCGCCCCTGCCGAGCACCGCTCCTCCCTCCGTCCGCCCCTGTTCCGTGCGCCGTCGCAATCCCCGTCCTCCGCCCGGTTGGCGCCCGGCGAGCCCCGCCGTGGTCACCAACCCCCCCTGCTCCGACGATCTGTCGGCTCCGCCCGCCCCTATGGTGCGCCCGAAAGAGCGGGTGCTAGGCACCGTTGCGCCCGCGCCCGTTCGGGCGACAACCGCGCGGCCATGCGCCCGAAAACCCGCAAGGCCCCTGGGGCCAATGACATGGGGGCCCCAGCCCAGAACGTTTTAAAAAAAAAACGAAATAAAAATAAATATATATTAATTAATTAAAATTAAAAATTAATTTGAATTAATAATTAAAATTAGTTAATGAATTAATTAAGTTAATTTAACCATGTTTAATTAAAACTAATTAAGTAGATAGTTTAATTAAACCCTAATTAGACTAATCAGTCAATGACGAATGGGACCCACACGTCAGTTGACCAAGTCAACGCCTCTGGTTGACTGCTGACGTCATGCTGACGTCAGCCATGCACTGTTCCGGATAATGTTGAATTTTAAATAATTAAATAAAATCCTAAAAATGAAATTAAGTCTTTTAAAATTAATATAAAATAAACCGTAGCTCAGATGAAAAAACTTTGTACATGAAAGTTGCTCAGAACGACGAGACGAATCCGGATACGCAACCCGTTCGTCCGCCACGCATCCCTAGCATAGCGAACACGCAACTTCCCCCTCCGGTTCATCTGTCCGAAAACGCGAAACACCGGGAATACTTTCCGGATGTTTCCCCCTTCACCGGTACCACCTCGTACCGCTTAGGGCACACAGCATCACGCCTTGTCATGTCATGCATTTGTTTGCGATTATATTTATTGTTTCTTCCCCCTCTTCTCTCCGTGCTAGACATCCGAGAGACGCCGCTGAACCCAGTACGACTACGGTGTGACGACCCCTCTTCTCTTGCCAGAGCAACCAGGCCAAGCCCCCCCCCTTTGATCACCAGATATCGCCTACTCCTCCTCATACTGCTTGCATTAGAGTAGTGTAGCATGTTACTGCTTTCCGTTCCTATCCTGATGCATAGCCTGTCCTTGCTACTACTGTTGTACCATTTACCTGCTATCCTATGCTTAGTATAGGATGCTAGTGTTCATCAGTGGCCCTACACTCTTGTCCGTCTGCCATGCTATACTACGGCCGTGATCACTTCGGGAGGTGATCACGGCATATACTGTATACTTACACAGTTACATTACCTGTGGTACATGTTCGGAGTTGGCTGAAGGGGCAGGTGGCTCGTAGGAGTACCCGTGAGTGGATCTTTGTGGCGGAAGCGACAGGGCAGGTTGAGACCACCTAGGAGAGAGGTGGGCCTGGCCCTGGTCGGCGTTCGCAGATACTTAACACGTTTAACGAGATCTTGGTATTTGATCTGAGTCTGGCTACTAGCCTATACGCACTAACCATCTACGCGGGGACAGTTATGGGCACTCGACGTCGTGGTATCAGCCGAAGCCTTCGTGACGTCAGCAACTGAGCGGCGCGCGCCGGATTGGACTGGAACGCCTACTAGGCTAGGTCTGCTTCCGGCCGCCCACGCAACGTGCAGGTGTGCTAAGGGCGATGGGCCCAGACCCCTGGGCGCTTAGGTTTAGACCGGCGTGCTGACCTCTCTGTTGGTCTAGGTGGGGCTGCGACGTGTTGATCTTCCGAGGCCGGGCATGACCCAGAAAGTGTGTCCGGCCAAATGGGATCGAGCGTGTTGGGGTTATGTGGTGCACCCCTGCAGGGAAGTTAATCTATTCGAATAGCCGTGATCTTCGGTAACAGGACGACTTGGAGTTGTACCTTGACCTTATGACAACTAGAACCGGATACTTAATAAAACACACCCTTCCAAGTGCAGATACAACCGGTGATCGCTCTCTCATAGGGCGACGAGGGGAGGAATCATCGGTTAGGATTATGCTATGCGATGCTACTTGGAGGACTTCAGTCCACTCTCTTCTACATGCTGTATGACGGAGGCTGCCAGAAGCGTAGTCTTCGAAAGGACTAGCTATCCCCCCTTATCCCGGCTTTCTGCAGTTCAGTCCACATATAATAGCCTTATTCCAGTTGATACCAAAGCATACATATGTAGTATAGCTCCTTGCTTGCGAGTACTTTGGATGAGTACTCACGGTTGCTTTCTCCCTCTTTCCCCCATATCCCTTCTACCTGGTTGTCGCAACCAGATGTTGGAGCCCAGGAGCCAGACGCCACCTTCGACGACGACTCCTACTACACCGGAGGTGCCTACTACTACGTGTTGCCCGCTGACGACGACCAGGAGTAGTTAGGAGGATCCCAGGCAGGAGGCCTGCGCCTCCTTCGATCTGTATCCCAGTTTGTGCTAGCCATCTTATGGCAACTTGTTTAACTTATGTCTGTACTCAGATATTGTTGCTTTCGCTGACTCGTCTATGATCGAGCTCTTGTATTCGAGCCCTCAAGGCCCCTGGCTTGTAATATGATGCTTGTATGACTCATTTTATTTGTAGAGTTGTGTTGTGATATCTTCCCGTGAGTCCCTGATCTTGATCGTACACGTTTGCGTGTATGATTAGTGTACGATTAAATCGGGGGCGTCACAAGTTGGTATCAGAGCCGACTGCCTGTAGGAATCCCCCTTTCCAACTCTTTGGCCGAAGTTGAGTCTAGTCGATGAAAACTATTTTACTAACATGGCTGTGTGGGTTACGGGCCCACGTCGCCATTGGGTGGTGTTAGGATCTTTTATTCCTCGACCTATACTCTGGGACTCCGACCTCTCTTCTATTAGGGTTTAAATGATTTTGCTAAATCTAACATTAGGATCTCGTTATCACTTTCACCTGGAGAGCCCCTTGTTATTGATGATCGTCTGCTGCACCAGAAGACCCTGAAGGTACTCTCCGCTATTAACCCGAGGACTTGTGTTCATCGCATTTACAATTTCCCTTCTATCGTCAACCCTTATGATAACTACTTGCAGTTGTCATTCTTGCATTCATCCCCAGTTGGTCTTGTTATTACAAGATACCCCGAAATACTCGTCGTTGTTTCGATAATCCCTTGATCTTAGTGCCTTGCTGTTCATTGTCACCTGAATACCCATACGGATAATTCTCGCACTTATCGAGTATCCGCTCATCCCCCAGTTATTCGTGTGTTTCACAAAAGTCTTTGAAATACTATTAAATCCTCCGAAAATCCTTGCAGCCTTATTGCTCTACAAATACTTGTCTGCTTGCATTATTGATGCTTTCCATATGTCTGGCAAAATTCGTTAGTATCCTTAGGCACCGTCATTTTGATCCCTTTGATTCAACATGAGTGCGAATGCGCGCAATCATCAGTTGATCCTTTTAAATTATCTTTCCGGCTCAGACGTCATTTTAAACATGAGCTGGTTCTCAACAAAACCAAATGCCGTCGCTTATACCCCTAAGGCTATTCTACTTATCCATCCCTAGTCAGAACATTGCTTCTGATCCCTTGATTTGAAAATAATAAATTCCTTTGCATTTGAGCTCTGGGTTAGTTAGTTGTTTCCATAATCCAATGCCTTTGCCTTGTTACTTCCTCTGGTGGTGTGCCGATGCTCACATCGGCTCTGTTATGGACCGGCAGGTCCTTTGTTGGATTTTATCCGATAGCGTCCTTCATATTCAATTCCTTTGGAAGTTCTTTCTCCATTGGTAAATCCTATCCTCTGATTGACCAACCATGCTCTAATTTCGAGCTTGTGGTATTTACTATTGAAGCTTGAGGTATATGTTTCTAAGATGCCCCGATGGGTTGAACCTATACCTTCTCTAAAACCGTGTGAACCCGAAAGTTTTCACGAGTCATACTCTTCTGGTGCTTCGCCAGATAAAATTTCAACACTGCAACTTCTTCGAAGACGAGAAGTGAATGAAAGGTTATGCATTAAAGAAGTGGGAGTCGACCTTGAACTTTGTGTTCATGCCCATGGACCTGATGTGGAACTTATCATGGAAGCTTCTTGTAGTAATAACTATTTCCTTGATATAATATCCTTGGTAACAGTGAATTGATCCTTTACAATCGTGGTTCCGACCATATGTTCTTCTTAGATCCCATTTCTCGGGCAAGTTTAAGCACTTGTCTTCTGTGGATTAATACACCAGTCCAACCTTTACTTTGATCTTTCGTCAAGTATTACCCCCTGGTATCTCGAGGATATCATGCCATTGCACTACATATTATGAATTTTCGATGAAGTACTACCTTTCCCTGTCTTTGTCACTTCATGGGTTCTGGGTTGTTTGTCAACCGAGAACACCGATAAGTGAATCAAGTCCGCACTCCGATTCAGTAACTCTAAGTAATTTTTGTTGCTTACGAGTTTAATAATCCTTCCAGTCATCCCAAGCCTGATCGGCTATATCATTATCGTGCTAAATTTTAACTGTGCTACCTGGTCCTTATTCTCAGAGCACAACTTTCGGTGATGAGCTAAGCTTACGTCGATCTTCCTTGTCTTATCGTTCCACCTTGAACGACAAGCTTGAATTCGAGTTTGTGTCGTACCCATGGTTCCAATAACCTTTCGCTTCATCATTCGTTTGACTTGATGTCATCGCCGACCGATTACATCTCCATAAACCTCTCGACAGAAATTGTCATGATCATCATCAACATTTCGAGCTCCTCAAGGATATCAATTGAATTCCTGATGAGAAATACCATCCTTGCCCTCGATGATTTGTGTTATCATCGACCACTTTATTGCCTTCCATTCAACACAAACTTATTCGTGTTTTGTGTTATACCTTGAGATCCTTGCTATCCAGCATTTGTTCTTCGATACCTTGGAGTATTACCATCTTTTATGTCAAGAATGTCATGAGAATTTCACCACCTCCTAAGAATTCTTGATATAGTAATACTTCTCGCCATCTCCGTTCGTATCTTGGTCCCCATGTTGTTTCTTACCGGGATACCAGCCATTTAACTATGATGTGTGAATTCAAACTTCTAGCAACCCTATTGCTTTGAACTTAATGGTTGACAGTTCATTCTTAACTATTGGTTATTGGATCACCATTCTAACATTGATCGTGCTACCTAAGCCATATTTCGGGTGCACCTTTCAACCAATGTTTAATTGCGTATGTTTCCCTCGAGCATACATCATTATAGCATTTGATCTCACAAATGTTATATCCTTGTTCACATAATTGTGGAATCCATCTTTTTGGTAATCTCGATGAATTATCGTTGGGTCCATCAGCCACCTCCTCACCCTCTCCTTGATTTAATGATGAACTCTCGTTTCGGAACTCACTTCCATAGTTCATTTTCCAAGGATCTTACAATGTCATCTCGTCAATTTGTGTTGCATCTTTTCTTCTCAGGCATCCCGAGTCTGAGTTATCCCGACACCAATCAGATCTGCATCTCAGTCAGATATGATGGTTGGAACATATTCCCAAGAGTTATCACCTTGGTCTTTATGTGACCTGGTAATGTGATGTCGTGCCTAGCACACCTGGCCCGAGGCCCTATTGTTATAGATTCCTTGTCAGCAAGGTTATCCATTCTTCCATGAGGAAATTGTAAGACTTATTCTACGATTTATTCTTGAGGGATCCCTTGTGTTTACAAAGTCTGAACTTGCTTGAAGACCATGTAATGCTATCTCGAAGCATGTTTGTGGTACTCCAATTGTCAACAAGGACATTTGAAGCCAATGCTAAATGTTTCCTGCTAAATTATCCAAACACCGCTGTATGGGTAATGTCATGAAATTTCTCTCCCTTACCTAAAGAGCTTTTCTACGTTATATCCTATCATGGATATCATGCTCTGCTTGTCCTTGGGAAGGATATACCCCTGAAAGATGTATTTAAACACATTTTTCCTTTCCATTGTTCTGTTTAACCTGAGGATCACATTTTCCTTTCCATTGGTTTGTTTAACCTTTCTTGTGATCTATATGATCTAAACAGTAAGGTTCTTCTGCTCATGTAAACACATCGGTGTACAATTCTGTCAGCAAGACCCTGTTACTATTGTTTATGACATTCCGGTAGCCACCGATGGATGAGAACTTTGCCTATTGGACCGCCTCGTTCAACGAGCAGGAAAATGGTTCTCTTCGTCCCTCGCCCTTGGTACCGACGCTGTTGCCAACACAACTGGCAGGCTACCCTCTGACATGCCTTATCTACATGATCATGCAGGACATCACCCCTCTTCCTACTCTTAACCCACATGGTGGGCCCATAACCCACAGTTCCACAGGATCGAAACCTGACTCTCCTATGCAAACCCCTGTTCCCAAGGTTGTTCCTCGCACTTGGCCTCGTAAGTAATTCACGAGCCACCTTTCGAGAGGATCAGCAATTCTGTTATCAGACACAATACTTATTCCCGTTCCATGAAACCCCTAACACGCCCTGTTTCAGGCATCGAACGATTGCCTGCCCGATCGAAACTTCTCATGGTACCTTCTTACTTTGCTATCGAAATTTTCTTCAGTTACTTTTCGCCACCTTTCCTGGTGTTATCTACCAGATAAGCGACCTTCTAGAGGCCAGTTCTTCCGAAGACACCCATTATCCTTTTACGTAAGTACGATGGAACCCCCGAAGAAAGGATGACGACTTCATCATGATGCCCTAAAGCAGAGGAATGAAGCCATCAACATAATGGATCGACCTCTTTGTGAAGAGCATCCAAGACCAAGAAGATTTGTTAGAATTTCGTAACCAAACATTTCCCCCTTATTCCACCTCTTAAATCTCGGGATGAGATTTCTTGTAGTGGAGGAGAATTGTGACGCCCGGATAGTTACGCTATAGTAAACCTCTGCTTCATGATGCCACGTCACCACGATTACTGTTGTTAATCTTGCGATGATTCAAATCTCATTCAATTTCAAATTTAAAGTCAAGTCAAACGATTAAAGTTATCGAAAGTCAAAACTAAAATGTTCTTAATGTGACAAATAAATCATGGATATTATTGATGGAGAAACAACATCTTTATAAAATAATTAAATACCCTAAGATGATTAAAACAACAGCAAAAACAATTAGTTATACTCCTAATATATTTTACAAAATACTAAGCTATTTAGCTAGGTGCCAAAGTTATTGTGGCAGTGGTATAATTAATGTTACTATGTTAGGTGCTAATTGGATATTTTACCAAACTAAAACAAATTAGGAAATAAAATTAAAAAAAAGTAAAACAAAACAAACAAACAAACAAAAAAAAGAGAGAGGAAAACAGAACCCCCCTGTTCCACTGGGCCAAGTGGCCCAGCTGGCCCAGTCGGCCACACCACCAGGCCGGCCCAACCTGGCAAGGGCCAACCGGCCAGTCCACCCCCGCTCCCTTATCCATCCACCTACCGGAACCCTAATGCACACCCCCCCACTCATCCCCCTCGCTCCTTCCACTCCCCCTCGATCTGGATCGGGGATCCGCGCCCGACGACTGCGCCTCGCGCCCCGACATCGGTGCCCGTCCCCGATGCCGCCTCGCTCCGTCATCGGCCTCCTTCTCGCCGTGATGCCAACGCCGCGTTGCCGCCGACCCAGGCGACCCCGACGCTCGCCTCGCCGACCCATCGCCGAACGCCATCGCCGTCGTCCTCTTCGTCGCCGGTGCCGCGTCGTCGAGCCCTCCCCGAGCCCACTTAGCACCTCTACAGGCTCGTGGTGAGCCCCTCTGCCGATTCCCCGCCTCTCCCCTTCGAGTTCCTCGCCGTAGGAGCCCCGCCCGAGTTAGGCCGCCATGGCCGGAGCTTCGCTTCGTGCGTGCCTTGGCCGCGCTCCCACGCGCCTCTGGCCCCTCCCCGCGCCCTCTCACCGCACTCCCTCACCGCGCCCCGCGGCCCCCCTGTCGCCGCCCTGCGCCCACGCCGGCGCCGACCTTGGCTGCTGCCGCTGCTCCAGTCGAAGCGGCGCCCCTGCCGAGCCCGCTCCTCCCTCCGTCCGCCCCTGTCCCGTGCGCCGTCACAATCCCCGTCCTCCGCCCGGTTGGCGCCCGGCGAGCCCCGCCATGGTCACCAACCCCCCTGCTCCGGCGATCTGCCGGCTCCGCCCGCCCCTGTGGTGCGCCCGAAAGAGCGGGTGCTGGGCACCGTTGCGCCCGCGCCCGTTCGGGTGACAACCGCGCGGCCATGCGCCCGAAACCCGCAAGGCCCCCTGGGGCCAATGACATGGGGGCCCCAGCCCCAGAACGTTTTAATAAAAAAAAACGAAATAAAAATAAATATATAATTAATTAATTAATTAAAAATTAATTAATTAATTAATAATTAAAATAGTTAATGAATTAATTAAGTTAATTAATCATGTTTAATTAAACTAATTAAGTAGATAGTTTAGTTAAACCCTAATTAGACTAATCAGTCAATGACGAATGGGACCCACACGTCAGTTGACCAGTCAACGCCTCTGTTGACTGCTGACGTCATGCTGACGTCAGCATGCACTGTTCCGAATAATGTTGAATTTAAATAATTAAATAAATCCTAAAAATGAAATTAAGTCTTTTAAAATTAATATAAAATAAACCGTAGCTCAGATGAAAAAACTTTGTACATGAAAGTTGCTCAGAACAACGAGACGATTCCGGATACGCAACCCGTTCGTCCGCCACGCATCCCTAGCATAGCGAACACGCAACTTCCCCCCTCCGGTTCATCTGTCCGAAAACGCGAAACACCGGGAATACTTTCCCGGATGTTTCCCCCTTCACCGGTACCACCTCGTACCGCGTTAGTGGCACACCTAGCATCACGCCTTGTCATGTCATGCATTTGTTTGCGATATATTTATTGTTTCTTCCCCCTCTTCTCTTGCTAGACATCGAGACCGACGCCGCTGCTACCCAGTACGACTACGGTGTGGACGACCTCTCTCTCTTGCCAGAGCAACCAGGCAAGCCCCCCCCCTCTTTGATCACCAGATATCGCCTACTCTTCTCTATACTGCTTGCATTAGAGTAGTGTAGCATGTTACTGCTTTCCGTTATTCCTATCCTGATGCATAGCCTGACCTTGCTACTACTGTTGTTACCATTACCTGCTATCCTACTGCTTATTATAGGATGCTAGTGTTCCATCAGTGGCCCTACACTCTTGTCCGTCTGCCATGCTATACTACTGGGCCGTGATCACTTCGGGAGGTGATCACGGGCATATACTGTATACTTTACACAGTTACATTACTTATGTACTGTTCGGAGATGGGGGCTGAAGGGGCAGGTGGCTCCATCCCGGTAGAGGTGGGCCTGGGTTCCCGACGGCCCCCGACTGTTACTTTGAGGCGGAGCGACAGGGCAGGTTGAGACCACCTAGGAGAGAGGTGGGCCTGGCCCTGGTCGGCGTTCGCAGATACTTAACACGTTTAACGAGATCTTGGTATTTGATCTGAGTCTGGCTACTGGCCTATACGCACTAACCATCTACGCGGGGACAGTTATGGGCACTCGACGTCGTGGTATCAGCCGAAGCCTTCGTGACGTCAGCAACGGAGCGGCGCGCGCTGGATTGGACTGGAACGCCTACTAGGCTAGGTCTGCTTCCGGCCGCCCACGCAACGTGCAGGTGTGCTAAGGGCGATGGGCCCAGACCCCTGGGCGCTTAGGTTTAGACCGGCGTGTTGACCTCTCTGTTGGTCTAGGTGGGGCTGCGACGTGTTGATCTTCCGAGGCCGGGCATGACCCAGAAAAGTGTGTCCGGCCAAATGGGATCGAGCGTGTTGGGTTATGTGGTGCACCCCTGCAGGGAAGTTAATCTATTCGAATAGCCGTGATCTTCGGTAACAGGACGACTTGGAGTTGTACCTTGACCTTATGAAAACTAGAACCGGATACTTAATAAAACACACCCTTCCAAGTGCCGGATACAACCGGTGATCGCTCTCTCACAGGGCGACGAGGGGAGGATCATCGGTTAGGATTATGCTATGCGATGCTACTTGGAGGACTTCAGTCCACTCTCTTCTACATGCTGTATGACGGAGGCTGCCAGAAGCGTAGTCTTCGAAAGGACTAGCTATCCCCCCTTATCCCGGCTTTCTGCAGTTCAGTCCACATATAATAGCCTTATTCCAGTTGATACCAAAGCATACATATGTAGTATAGCTCCTTGCTTGCGAGTACTTTGGATGAGTACTCACGGTTGCTTTCTCCCTCTTTCCCCCCTATCCCTTCTACCTGGTTGTCGCAACCAGATGTTGGAGCCCAGGAGCCAGACGCCACCTTCGACGACGACTCCTACTACACCGGAGGTGCCTACTACTACGTGCTGCCCGCTGACGACGACCAGGAGTAGTTAGGAGGATCCCAGGCAGGAGGCCTGCGCCTCCTTCGATCTGTATCCCAGTTTGTGCTAGCCATCTTATGGCAACTTGTTTAACTTATGTCTGTACTCAGATATTGTTGCTTCCGCTGACTCGTCTATGATCGAGCTCTTGTATTCGAGCCCTCAAGGCCCCTGGCTTGTAATATGATGCTTGTATGACTTATTTTATTTGTACAGTTGTGTTGTGATATCTTCCCGTGAGTCCCTGATCTTGATCGTACACGTTTGCGTGTATGATTAGTGTACGATTAAAGGGGGAGCGTCACATTGGTTTATTCAACCTAGGGCAAAAGAGACGTTTTCACATGGATGTGATGTCCCTCCTCTGGTTCAGCCAATCGCTGAGCTAGTTGTGTTTTTTTTACATAATGAGCTGCTTGTGTGTGTGTTTTGCAGGCTAATCTAGTTGTTTTTTTACAGGTAGGGTAGTTTTCACGTGATTCATCATACGGGCTGACGTGGAGCTAATCTATTCATTTTAGTATTAGCGGGTGGGTACCACGCCAGTAAAATTCAAGGGGAGGGGGGAGTTTGAGGGGTTGTGTGTGGTGCATAATGTTCCCAGCCCTAGCCGCCACCATCAAAGTTTTTCTACACACTGTTGCCTAGGTCCCACTCCTCTTCCCTGTCCGGATTTTTTCGACGGCAGCAAGAGGAGTACGGACCCATCCTTCTCATTTTGTTATTTCTTATTAGGTTTTTGTTTCCTAGCGACATCGACAAGGTGGTGGCGGTGATAGTGTTTTGAAATAAGGTATCTCTGGTCTCTCCATACCCCCACGACGTCTGGTTCGGCGTTGATGAAGGGCTTGTGAGATTTCGTGTTCTGAGATTTATTGACTCTCTTCATATCTTGGGAGTTGATGTGTTTTTCAAGTAGATCTATTATCTATTGACTGATTATTGATGTGGCGAATACAACATCTTCTTTCGTGTTGTTTTGGGGCATGCTTCGGTTTCTCCAACCGCATGAACTGGTGGTGATGGATTGCAAGCATGTTGGATGATACTCGAAGTCTCCAACCAACGCTGCTTCAACGATTTTTAGATCTCGTCTTGGGCAAGTAACTATTGTGGTCTTCAAAGCCTGGCATGACGAGGGCGTTGCAAGAGTGTCTTTTTCCTTTACAGTTGGTTAGTGCAATTATCAATCATCGTTGAACGGCATACAATCAAACGAACAAGAAGGGCTCGTATGATTTTCAATGTAATATTTTTACTGATTGTTCTGCCTCAAGTTTCTGTCCATGTAATTGTTTATCTTGATATTTATCAGATCTAAGATCCACTTTAGTATGTTTTCTTTAAAAAAAAGAAAAAATCAGTGCGGTTGAGTTCGTTGTGTGTTTATAGCGTCTCTTAACAACTGACTCCCCTCTCGACTAGGGTTTCCACGCCTCCCGACAGCTCTGGTGCCGATCTTCTTCTTCTCCTCTAACCTTAGGGACATGGAGGCGCGGTGGACCCCAGCCCCTGTCAGTGGAAGGGATCTTGCTCCATTTTAGGTGTTTTTTAGTTTTTTTAGAGTTTGTGTCCTGTTCAGAAAGGCGATACGCCGACGACTCCATGTAGATGGAATAATGCTCTCCCCGCCTGATCCCCATCCCGGTGGTGTGTGTAGCATCTTTGAAGGGCGTGTGGAGGCGTGTTGCCGATGGATTTTGTGGGATTTGATCAGTGTTTGTTTTCGGTGGATTTGGGCTTTGTTCGTCTACGTGTGCTAGTTCTTTGGGGTCTTAATACAACGACTTCCTACAACAAGATTTGCCTGGTTCCACTGAAGGAGAGGTGATGAGCGCAACATGTTTTCGGCTCACTCCAGTGATTGTAGTTGCTGTTAGGTGCTCTATGGACATGAATGTAATTTCTATTGCTTCTTGTGTTCTTTATACTGCCATGATGTTTGATGGATAGGCACTTGTACACTTCGAAATGGAAATTTCCTGGCTACCTTACATGTCACCAAAGCACATAAACCTGGGCGCACATAGTACACGCAAGAATCGCCATTGATTAAGTTCCAAATCATCGTTCTAAACAAGGCCGGTGCGGATAATTAAAGAACCTGCTGAAAACCCACACACCGCACTACTGCAAGGATAACCAACGGCTTAAGTCACTCTCAAATACCTTGGCCGCATGTCAACTCAACCAATCATGGCCGCTTTGACGAATCAAATCATTGGCGCAAAGAAGCAGCGACGAGCCTCCTCGCATTGTCGTCTGAGCGGAAATTAACAAGAACATAAGGATGAATCCAAACCTTGTTGCAATCCTGCAAGCCTTGTTGAAATGCACTGTTCTTACCCGAAACAAACACAGGGATGAATCCAATGCTCCTTGTTGCAATGCAAACGAAACTGCCCTCTTTCCCCTACGTGCAACGCCTATATAAGCCATGCATGGCAAGTGACATTTCTCATCTCTCAGAGACGACCATCTCATCATTCTCATCAGAGATGAAGAGCCTCGCATTGTACTTCTTGCTCCTCGTTTCTGTGGCGGCACTGCCACTGCACGCCAGTGCCTCGCAGGAGGCGCGGCTGAGAGAGTTCATCTCGTCCAGAAGAGGCAGTGTTAGCAGCACCGACACGTTTAGGGTGCGTAACATAGCCGACAGGGTTGCCGGCAGCCTGAGCGCAGAGAACTCTGTCTCCGACCAGAGCTCCATGAAGGCCGCCGACAAGATCACGGCGCTGCCCGGGCAGCCGGAGGGCGTGGACTTCGACCAGTACGGCGGGTACGTGACCGTCGACGAGGAGAACGGCCGCGCCCTCTTCTACTACCTCGTCGAGTCGCCTTCCGGCGCTTCCGAGAAGCCGCTCGTCCTGTGGCTCAACGGAGGTTAGAGCGATCACTGAACATCTCATGTTGGAACATGCATGGCATTGGCAACTGCATAGCTCTAAGGTGCACGTTTATAGATACTGCTGGCTGATCACGCTAGATGTATGTACGCATCCACAGGGCCAGGATGCTCTTCGCTCGGCTTTGGAGCGATGCAGGAGCTCGGCCCCTTCCGCGTAGCCGAAGACAACAAAACGCTCAGCAGAAACATCAACGCCTGGAACAACGGTAAGTACCCATGGCAACTCTAATCCCTCCCCCCCTTGGACCTGCTTAATTACAGACCTCAACTTATTTTGCTTGTGAAAAATAATGGCAGTGGCTAACGTGATCTTCCTGGAGTCGCCCGCTGGCGTCGGGTTCTCTTACTCGAACACGTCTTCGGACTATGACCTGAGCGGCGACGAGAGAACCGCCGACGATGCGTACGTCTTCCTGGTGAAATGGCTGGAGAGGTTCCCGGAGTACAAGGGCCGCGCCTTCTACATCTCCGGCGAGAGCTTCGCCGGGCACTACGTGCCGGAGCTCGCCGCCACCATCCTGTTCCATAACACGTACAACAACAGAACCATAGTAAACCTACAAGGCATCTTGGTACGTGAAATTTACAGTTACACACATGTGTATAAATCTTGAATTTTCTATCTTCGTTTTCGACAACATAAGACTAATTTCTTCTGAACAACGACGACGGTCTCCTTTCTTTCTCCTGACTGAAGGTTGGAAACCCGTATCTGGACGAGAAGAGGAACATCCAGGGGGCCATCGACTTCTTCTGGACCCACGCGGTGATATCCGACGAGGTCTACGCCAATGTCACCAAGAACTGCGACTTCGGCAACTGGGACGGGAATGTCGCTGGCACGGCGTGCAGCGGCGCCTGGGACGTGTTCGACGGCGGCCACATCGACTACTACGACATATACGCTCCGGTTTGCACCCACGCCCCCAACGGAGCACGTTACCCCAGTGGCTACGTAAGGCAACGATTCTCAGTTACTTGTCCAGTCAAAAGTGGAACTATAGTGATCATGGTCTGAATTGCTAGCTAAAACGACATGCATGCAGCTGCCTGGGTATGATCCGTGCAGTGTGTATCCTACCTGGGCGTATCTCAATGATCCGGCGGTGCAGAGCGCTTTCCACGCTAGAACGACGAAGTGGTCACCCTGCAAGTGAGATCCTTCAACTCGCGGCTAATATGTTGAACGCTTGTCATTTTCACCCAGCACGTACCGAACTCATGTGATTTTGCGCTTGCAGAAACCTGCACTGGAAAGATGCGCCGATGTCTATGCTGCCGACCCTGAAATGGTTGATCGAAAGCAAGCTTCCGGTTTGGATATTCAGGTAGCAGATCACGACCACCCAATATTGTCGTCAGACACCTTAAAACTACATTTTAGTTTTTACGTTATTCATATCCATTTCAAATTTCACCACCCAATAAACTTCCCTGCATTGTACAGTGGTGATTTTGATTCCGTGTGCTCACTGCCGGCGACGAGGTACTCCATCCAAGACCTTGGCCTCCCTGTGACCACTCCATGGCGTCCATGGACAGCAAAGGAGGAGGTAAATAAATCCCATAATCAAAAACACTACTCATCTGAATGCATGGCTGGTCACCCTGAAACTGATGGCTTAGCTGGTTGCACTCGCAGGTGGGAGGCTATGTCCAGCAGTACGCCGGAGGATTCACGTTCCTATCTGTGAGGGGAGCAGGGCATCTGGTTCCATCCTTCCAGCCAGAGAGGGCATTGGTGATGTTGAGCTCCTTCCTGAAAGGGACGCTCCCACCTTACGTAGAACAGCAGTGAGTCATATGCCAAGACAGTTGCTAGTTTGCTACGGCATGAAAATGGAGTCGCCACTTGCTATGAGCTAATTAATATTTTCCTTTCGGAGAGGTTTATTTGCTTAATTTTGGTATAGTATGTACTTGTATCTGGTTAGAGTTGAAAAGGTCCGTGTCCCTTCTGAGTGGACATGGATTTCTTTTTGTATGATTTATGATGTAACTTTAAATCAAATAATTAAAACGGCCACGGCTCAGTGGTTACAATTGCACTTCTTGTATTTCTAATAGACAAAAACTGGCGTACTTTGTAAATTTATGACTCTGTGAAGAGCCGGCAGAGATTTTATTCTATAAGGAGAAATAAATCTCTACTAATTACTCCCTCCGTGTTCCTAAATATAAGTCTTTGCAGATATTCCATTATGAACCACATACGGATGTATGTAGATATATTTTAGAGTGTAGATTCATTTAATTTGCTCCGTATGTAGTCCATAATGAAATCTCTATAAAGATTTATATTTAAGAACAGAGGGAGTATAATAAACAAAAGTGTAAGATCAGAAGACGGCTTAAGTAGTCTTGGATGGTTATACCCTTCATACTTATTTTAGTATATTTTCTTGAATTGATACATGAGCAATACAACAAAAAGACCAACACTACTGAAAAACTGTTTATGTGTGGAAGCTCATCAAAGGCGCGGAGGCATTTGTATCCGCTGCTGGTAATCTGGCCACTTACCAGTGGCGGGCGCAAAATCATGCCACCAGTGGAGAAAGCGGCCGGCCCATGTAGGTTTTTTTTCACCGTTTTCTCATTTTTGTTTCCTTTTTCATTTTTATTCTCATTTATTAAACCAATTTTTTTATTAATAATAAATAAGAATTCTCTAATTACGGAAGTGGTAAATGGTCAGTGGAAATTGTCAAAATAGTAAGGACGCTATTAAGAGCAGCGTCCAATCCTGGACGCCATTGCTAAGTGCGTTCCTTTATGGACGCTGTTACGCATGATGTCCAGCTATATGGTTTGACTTATTAGGCTCAGCCGAGTTGTCTTTTCTCTTTCTCTGATATACGTAACAATTTTTGATCCGCAAAACACTAATACGCATGCAGCCATCGCTTCTAATCTCGCCGTCCCGTAAGCAAGCTCCAGCGGGTAACATCAGCAATCATCAAAGGAATCGTGTTGTCTCACCGGCTGCTCATCATTAGGATCACCCACTTGAACTACAGTTGGCGCATGTGACTTGTACGCCGTATTGCATCTTCTCTATCAAGTTTTTTGTATAATTCATTCCATGGTTGCAAGTGTACTGCGTACAATGTACAGATGATTGGGTTTTTATTTCTGGTAATATAATTGGTAATTGTCTAGTTTATGAGCTGATAGGTCGTGAAAAATTCAACCTTGAGTCAATAGTAAATCAATTTAAGATTTTGATCTTTACTTCCTACATGTTCATGTCTGCAGGTGAATTTGAAAACATGTTAATTGTTCTAACGTATGTGGATGGTGAAGTGCAACATGGATCCATGGGTGTGGAGTATAGTGTTCCTCCCAAAGTCACATTTTCAGCATATGGGAAAACATGTGGTGATCCAAAGTAGTTGCGCATCAACCGTTTGTGTGCATCAATTCGTTCTCTCCGAATGAACGCACGACCATAGACGGAACCACCGTGCTTTGGCTTCTTCCCCTTGTGCATGGCTACAAGCATAGCAATGTCCTCTTCTTCATGCAAATCAAATTCCTCGTCCAACGATGAATCGTCCACGAATGAGGAGTCAACCGAGCTCTTCTACAATGCAGACAATCATCTTCAAACATACTATCCAATCCCAATTAAAATCATCAAGTTTCGTCGTTTTTTTACATTGGGGAATTTCGTCGAACACCTTGTGCACGGGGTGGAAGAAGATGGCCGGCGGTTCGATTGGTCGCTGTTGCGGACGGCGGCTCAGAGGAGAAATGCCGCGGACGGCGGCGCAGAGGGGAAGGGAGCACGGCGACGCAGAGGAGAAGGGAGCACGGCGGACCTTCGGAGTTGGCGAATCCCGCCACGGCTGCTTCCCGAAACGGCGGCACCGGGGCGGCTGCTTGACGCCCTCCGGCGAGGGAGGCGACGAGGGCTAGGGCGGCGGCGGCGCAGAGGTGAAGGGAGCAAGGCGGACCGCCGGAGTCGGCGAATCCAGCCGTGGCTGCTTCTCGAAATGGCGGCATCAGGGCGGCTGCGAGACGCCCTCCGACGGGGGAGGCGACGAGGGATAGGGCAGCGGAGGGTGGCGACAATGATGTGGGGCGGTGGCGGCGACGGCGACGACGACTTGGCCGGTGGCGGCGGCGACTTTCGGCTACTCGTGCTCGGTCGCGGGCAGCCAGTCGCCAGGCGAAAGCGGAATGAAGTGGCGGTTGGGCGTTTGGCGGGCGACCGCGGTTTTACATTAGTTGCATCTCGTGATGTAAATTTGCATCACAAAGTTTTCAATTTTACATCACCAGGAGACCGCGGTCCAATTTTTTTTACATATGAACTGTTTGTTGGAGTAACGTTTTTTACCCCAGACGATCCAAAAGTTAGGTATCTTTACATTTGGACGGTTTATTGGAGATGCTCTAACAGAGAGCAAGGGGGGTGCTGAAGCACCATTACCGGTGGCTGGATAGCGGCGGCGAGGAGGTGCGCGAGGGGAACAACAGAGCATTGGGCTGCCAGTTCAGGGAATTTGGGTCGTAATGAAACACAGAACGCCACTAACAACAGCGTCCACACCTGGACGTCGTTAGCAACAGCGGCCGTACCTGGACGCTATTAATCACAGCGTCCTTCCTACGTACACAATTTCCAGTTGCCCTTTACCAGTTCCGTAATTAGATGATTCTTATTTATTATTAATAAAAAAATCGGTTTATTAAATTCGTGAATTTTTCACAATTTCATAAAACTTTTTTTGGATTCAAAAATTTTATCATTTTCTGTGTACTTTTTATTTTCAAATCCATGAACTTTTCTCAAAGTTGTGAAGTTTTCTGAATTTCGTGAACTTTTTCAAATGGTAAATTACTTTTCCATTTTTTGTGAACTTTTTTTCCCAAATTCGAGATTTTTTTTCATTTTTGTGAAAAAAAATCAAATTATGAAATTTCGAAGTGTTGAACTTTTCTAAAATTTGCAAAAATGTCAAATGTCATGAGCTTCTTTTTCATAAACTTTTTAAAATTATTTTGATGTTATTCATTTTTTTCTGAAACTTTTTTCCCATTGGAGATTTTCTTTCATTCTTTGAAAAAGTCAACAGTCAACTCTTGGTCAACAGTTGCATGTCCACCAATTAACCTATTTAAGAAAAACTAAATTGGGCCGGCCCATATACTCCTTGCGTGACAATTAGGAGCTCTTAGTAGATTCTCAAAAAACTTCCTTAGCATCTTGTCAATCTCCTGACAAAGATCACATGCTGAAACGCTTATGGCTGATGGAGCTGATGGAAACAACAAGAGAAGACGAGTTTGTGAGAATACTCGTGACGCTGTGGTCAATCTGGTGGGCTCGTAGAAAAGCTATTCATGAACAAGAGTTTCATTCGCCATTATCAACTTTCAGTTTTGTTGAGCGATATCTTGAAGACCTGTTTCTTCTACCCAAAAAGGTCACACCAAACATCAGTGCAGCCACTGAAGCCACTATGGGACGGAAGAGGAGAACCTGGAAGCAACCTAGAGAAGGCCATGTGAAAGTAATGGTAGATGCAGCAGTAGCAAGGAATGGAAATAAAGGAGTGTACGCAGCGATCTATAGAAACAAGGACGGCCTCTTTTTGGGAGCTTCGGCAGTTGTGGTACGGGGACAAGTCGAACCAGAGATCCTCGAAGCTTTGGCCTTCAACGAGGGACTCGCATTGTCAACTGATTTATACGTGCGACGAATTCACGTGGGAACCGATTGTGCTGGTACTATCTCTCATCTGAAAAACCCGTACTTGAGAACGAGCTCTGCTGTTATTCAGGATATTAAAAAGAAGATGCAAGAATTTGACTCGTTTTGCTTCGAACACGAGAAGAGAGACATGAACTGGGAGGCTCATGAACTAGCTAGGGCCTCTGCTTCTTTAGATTATGGTCGCCATGTGTGGCTGATCAGTCCTCCTGATTTCCTATGTATTGAACGACTTGTTGTGCTTGATTAAAAAAGGGAGTGTTTCATCCTAAAAAAAAGTAGATTCTCAAAAACCCCTAAAAAAAGTAGATTCTAAAAAAAAGGAGCTCTCAGTACGGAGGCCTTTCTCGCCAGGAAATAGAGGAGCGGCAACAGCTGTCTGCAGGAACGTGTCTCAAAAAAAAACTGTCTTCAGGAACAGTACAGGGTGTTTTCTAAGTGCTTCAACTATTGTTTTTGACGGACTTATTGACCCAACAACACTGGAGGCACAAGCATGTAATGAAGCGTTGGCCTTAGCCAAGGATCTCAACATACCACAACTAGTCATAGCTACAGATTGCATCGAAGTTGTTACTAACATCAACAATGCAGCAGCAACAGTTTATGCTTCGGTCTAACATGAAATCAAGCACATAAGTAGTGAGTTGTTAGATGTTTCTTTTAAATTTGAGCATAGGGAGTGTAATTTTGAGTCCCATGCTCTAGTTAAGGCAGCTGTTTCACTGCCAGTCGGTCGCCATTTGTGGCTAGGGTTATTTTTTGACAGGATTTGTGGCTAGGGTTATTACCATACATCATTTGTATTTCAAACATCATTGAGTTTTAATAAAGACCCTAGTTCACCTAAAAAAGGAGCTCTCAGTATATTCTAGAGAGAGAAAAAACATTTGCTCTAGTTAGGAGCCTCGTTTATGTACTCTTACTCATCGGCCCTTTGTTTTTTCTTACTTTTGGGCTGCGGACTGCTCATTCCCAACCATTGTTTGCTAGCGTGCGTCCCAATTAAGAAGCTGCATGTTAGAAACAAAACGTATTTTCCCCAATCGTTTTAATTTCCCCGATCGCAAGGCGACTAGGGAAAGCTTTCTTCTTCTCAATTTTCACAAGTCCGTGGATTTGTCTCTCCTCCGCCTACCGCTCCGATGGCTGGTGGAAGGGAGGGGTTTTTTTTTGTGTGTCTCGGATCCGGCTAGTAGATAGGTTGGGTTTTAGTCCTTACAAGGATGGCGTTTGGACAGATGGCGCCGCTTCTTTTTTGAGTCAGTCTTTCGGGCTTTAATCCTCGTCAAGTTTTTCGTTGGGACGGATTAGATGGAGCTCCAACATAGTTTTCTACCAGCTCCTCATGGCAGCAAGGGTAGGGTTTCCTGTCGTGCGTACGCAACGGCGATATTTGGTGTCAGATTCTAAAGCGTTGGTCCTTATGGGCACGTGCACGAAGACTTTCCTGCTGTCATCAACAAGGTCAGGCCTGCTCCGATATGAGAGCCGCGACAGCGGCGCGTCGGTGCTCGTTCTAGAGGCGACAATGGTCGTTCAGTGGTCCATAAACCTCAATGTAACTTTATGTTTGATGTGTTTTGTACTCCCGGTGAATCTTTCTAATAGATTTGATATCTTTTAAAAAAAAAGATGCATGTTGATTTTTGTATCAATGGAGACCTCCTATTTCACGTGTTTTTGTGTGAAATAGGCTCGCGACGCACACACGAAGCCTAAGGCCGGGCGGGTGTTGTAGTAGCAAGCGGTTCACCCGACACTGGTAAGAGTGTTCCTAAAAAAAAACACTGGTAAGAGTGGGCGCTTCTATTTCTCGTGTTCAGCGAGACCTGGGGCCGGCCCAGGATCGCTGGAGGGCACATTCTCAGTTTTTATTACGTTTTGCTTTTATTTTGTAGTTTTGCTTATACTTTAAAATATTCTAAATATATATATATTACAAAAAACACTCTTCCAAAAACATTCGAAAATTGTTGAATGAATAATTAAAAAATGTTGAACAAGTATTTGAAAAATATTGAACACGTATTTGAAAAAAAATTGTACAAGTATTTGAAAAATTGTTGATCATGTATATAAAAATGTTGAACAAGTATTTGAAAAATACTGAACACATATTTAAAAATATTGAACAAGCATTTGAAAAATGTTGAACATGTATTTGAAAAACAAATATTGACAAGTATTTGAAAAAATGTTGAGTAAGTATTTGAAAAGTTTTGAACAATTATTTGAAAATGTTGAGCAAGCATTTGAAAAAGGACTGTGCTAACGACCAGTCGACTGGTCGTTAGCGACAGATCCGCACGACTAGTTCCTACGTGATCGCTATCTTCCCACGCTCACTTTCCACTGATTTTTTTTGCTTCTCTCAAAAGCCGTGGTAAATCGCTCACGGTTTTTTCTGGTTTTTCATCGCATAATATGAAAATAAAATAAAAGTGCTTGAAAGAGGATTCGAACCTAGGTTTATGCAATACCTATTGAGCCTAATAACCAACTAAACCATCTTTTGTTGTTGTCTATTGTAGATAAACAATGTTATTTGAACCTTTCTTATTTCTGCCATATCAGGAAAAAAATTAAAGTTTGGCTTGGTAACTTTGGCATGACCAGCATGATAACTATGGTATGAGCAACATGATAACTATACCATGATAAGGCTGATAACTACAGTACGAGAAGGTTAAGGCATGAGGAAGTATGGTAATTTAACACATAAATTACCGATGAAAATGTTTAAAAAACTTTTTTCCCTTGGATGAAAGATACCATGGTGTTTAAAATGTAAGATATTAGTTATCAAATCTGTGATGTATACATTATCATGTTTTTTACATAAAAATTACCAGGTGTATATTTTTCAACAACAAAATTTCAGGTCAAAAATTTATAATGGCGTTTGTATGTGAGTTATCAGCTTAATATGTGTCTATTAACAAGCTATTTACATATAAATTACCGGCGTTGCCCCCCCCCCCACCCCTCGCCACAGTCGCCACATTTACCAGGGCCGGGTACATAAATTATCAAGTCTGCGATGTGTGATTTATCATGTTATTTGCATAAGAGTTATCGTGGTATGATTCAACAACTCCTCCCACCCTACCCCCGCCAATAAAGTTATCAGGATTGGATATATAATTTATCATTTCTATGATGTGTGACTTATCATGTTATTTGCATAGAAGTTACCGTGGTATGTTTCAATGACTCCCCCCCAACCGCAACCCCACCGACAAAGTTAACAAGACCGGGTACATAATTTAATGTCTATGATGTGTGAGTTATCATATTATTTGCATAGAAGCTATCGTGGTATGTTTGTTTCAACGACTCCCCACTCCGGCCCCTCCGACAAAGTTATCAGGACTGGTACATAATTTATCATGTTTACGATGTGTGAGTTATCATGTTATTTGCATAGAAGTTACCATCGTACGTTTCAACGACACCCCCACCCCGACCCCTTTGACAAAGTTATCAGGTCTACCATGTATGAGTTATCATGTTATTTGCACAGAAGTTACCATGGCATGTTTCAGCGACTTGCCCCACCCCATCCTCGCCGGCCAAGTTATCAGGACCGGGGTGCATAAGTTATCAGGTCCGCCATGTTTGAGTTATCATGTTATTTGCACAGAAGTGACCATGGCATGTTTCAGCGACTTGCCCCACCCCCACCCTCGCCGACCAAGTTATCAAGACCGGGGTACATAAGTTATCAGGTCGGCCATGTTTGAGTTATCATGTTATTTGCACAGAAGTTACCGTCGTATGTTTCAACAACTCCCCCACCTCCACCCTCGCCGATAAAGTTTTTAGGACCGGGGTACATAAGTCATCAGGTTTATGAATTTTGAGTTACCATGTTATTTACACGAAAGTTAACGGAGGATATTTCATCACCCCCCCCCCCCGGTCGGTAAAGTTAGCAGGAACGGGGTACCTAAGCGCGGAAAAAATCAAACACTAAATTAACTCGTTTTTATGCATACGTAGTAGCGGAGACATGTTAAATAGTCCATTTACTTTCTTTTGTTCAAGAAAGGGATCGTAGGTCAGGTGGTAGGCTAGTTGAGTTGGCTCACTAGTGGTGCAAGGATCGAATCCTCTCTTGTTCGCACCAATTTTTGCGTGAAAAAATCTCGAACGAAAAAAGATCTGGAGAGGGAAAAAATGGATCGGGAGGAGAGCAAGAAAATCGGATCTGGCGAACAAAAGGATCTGGAGAGGGAAAAAATGATAAATTATGTTCGCCAGATCTGCACTATAGATGGAGGGTTGCACTATAGCAGTGGCCTACTCGCGGTAATCAAGTATCTACAAAATTAGCCCACCTCCAAACATAAACATGTGGCTGGCTGAGATGGTCACCGGGTATAGTCAAAGTCTGTAGTGGGTCTATAGGTGCGGGGTTTGATTCCTATTGCCGCTACTTTTTTGAAAAAATGAGCCAACAACCGAGGACGACGGAAGCGTGCATGCCTGTTGCTAACCACCAGTCGGCAGGTACTTGGCTTTCTCGTTTGAAAAAATGTTGAACGCGTATTTGGAAAAAAAATGTTATACAAGTATTTGAATTTTTTTTGCTCATGTATATAAAAATGTTGAACAAGTATTTGAAAAAGGTTGAACACGTATTTAAGAAAATATAGAACAAGTATTTGAAAAAATGTTGACAAGCACTCCCCCGCCCAAAATAAGTGTCTCAACTTTGTACTAATTTTAGTACAAAGTTGTACTAAGGTTGAGACATTCATTTTGGGACGGAGTGAGTATTTGATAAAATATTGACAAGCATTTGAAGGGAAAACGAAAAAAGAAACAAAAACCCGGAGAAGAAAATAAAATACAAGAAAGCAAAAAAAAGGAAAAAAAGGAAAACTAAACAAAAAGTGGAGAAGAAAAATAAAACAATAAATCCGAAGAAAAAATGAAAAGAAAAACAGAAGAAGAAAAACAACGAGGATGACGGAAGGCGTGCATGCCTGTTGCTAACCACCAGTCGGCAGGTACTTGGCTTTCTCGTTTGAAAAAATGTTGAACGCGTATTTGGAAAAAAAATGTTATACAAGTATTTGAATTTTTTTTGCTCATGTATATAAAAATGTTGAACAAGTATTTGAAAAAGGTTGAACACGTATTTAAGAAAATATAGAACAAGTATTTGAAAAAATGTTGACAAGCACTCCCCCGCCCAAAATAAGTGTCTCAACTTTGTACTAATTTTAGTACAAAGTTGTACTAAGGTTGAGACATTCATTTTGGGACGGAGTGAGTATTTGATAAAATATTGACAAGCATTTGAAGGGAAAACGAAAAAAGAAACAAAAACCCGGAGAAGAAAATAAAATACAAGAAAGCAAAAAAAAGGAAAAAAAGGAAAACTAAACAAAAAGTGGAGAAGAAAAATAAAACAATAAATCCGAAGAAAAAATGAAAAGAAAAACAGAAGAAGAAAAACAACCGAGGATGACGGAAGCGTGCATGCCTGTTGCTAACCACCAGTCGGCAGGTACTTGGCTTTCTCGTTTGAAAAAATGTTGAACGCGTATTTGGAAAAAAAATGTTATACAAGTATTTGAATTTTTTTTGCTCATGTATATAAAAATGTTGAACAAGTATTTGAAAAAGGTTGAACACGTATTTAAGAAAATATAGAACAAGTATTTGAAAAAATGTTGACGCACTCCCCCGCCCAAAATAAGTGTCTCAACTTTGTACTAATTTTAGTACAAAGTTGTACTAAGGTTGAGACATTCATTTTGGGACGGAGTGAGTATTTGATAAATATTGGACAAGCATTTGAAGGGAAACGAAAAAAGAAACAAAAACCCGGAGAAGAAAATAAAATACAAGAAAGCAAAAAAAAGGAAAAAAAGGAAAACTAAACAAAAAGTGGAGAAGAAAAATAAAACAATAACCGAAGAAAAAATGAAAAGAAAAACAGAAGAAGAAAAACAACCGAGGATGACGGAAGCGTGCATGCCTGTTGCTAACCACCAGTCGGCAGGTACTTGGCTTTCTCGTTTGAAAAAATGTTGAACGCGTATTTGGAAAAAAAATGTTATACAAGGTATTTGAATTTTTTTTGCTCATGTATATAAAAATGTTGAACAAGTATTTGAAAAAGGTTGAACACGTATTTAAGAAAATATAGAACAAGTATTTGAAAAAATGTTGACAAGCACTCCCCCGCCCAAAATAAGTGTCTCAACTTTGTACTAATTTTAGTACAAAGTTGTACTAAGGTTGAGACATTCATTTTGGGACGGAGTGAGTATTTGATAAATATTGACAAGCATTTGAAGGGAAAACGAAAAAAGAAACAAAAACCCGGAGAAGAAAATAAATACAAGAAAGCAAAAAAAAGGAAAAAAAGGAAAACTAAACAAAAAGTGGAGAAGAAAAATAAAACAATAAATCCGAAGAAAAAATGAAAAGAAAAACAGAAGAAGAAAAAAACCGAGGATGACGGAAGCGTGCATGCCTGTTGCTAACCACCAGTCGGCAGGTACTTGGCTTTCTCGTTTGAAAAAATGTTGAACGCGTATTTGGAAAAAAAATGTTATCAAGTATTTGAATTTTTTTTGCTCATGTATATAAAAATGTTGAACAAGTATTTGAAAAAGGTTGAACACGTATTTAAGAAAATATAGAACAAGTATTTGAAAAAATGTTGCAAGCACTCCCCCGCCCAAAATAAGTGTCTCAACTTTGTACTAATTTTAGTACAAAGTTGTACTAAGGTTGAGACATTCATTTTGGGACGGAGTGAGTATTTGATAAAATATGACCAAGCATTTGAAGGGAAAACGAAAAAAGAAACAAAAACCCGGAGAAGAAAATAAAATACAAGAAAGCAAAAAAAAGGAAAAAAAGGAAAACTAAACAAAAAGTGGAGAAGAAAAATAAAACAATAAATCCGAAGAAAAAATGAAAAGAAAAACAGAAGAAGAAAAACAACCGAGGATGACGGAAGCGTGCATGCCTGTTGCTAACCACCAGTCGGCAGGTACTTGGCTTTCTCGTTTGAAAAAATGTTGAACGCGTATTTGGAAAAAAAATGTTATACAAGTATTTGAATTTTTTTTGCTCATGTATATAAAAATGTTGAACAAGTATTTGAAAAAGGTTGAACACGTATTTAAGAAAATATAGAACAAGTATTTGAAAAAATGTTGACAAGCACTCCCCCGCCCAAAATAAGTGTCTCAACTTTGTACTAATTTTAGTACAAAGTTGTACTAAGGTTGAGACATTCATTTTGGGACGGAGTGAGTATTTGATAAAATATTGACAAGCATTTGAAGGGAAAACGAAAAAAGAAACAAAAACCCGGAGAAGAAAATAAAATACAAGAAAGCAAAAAAAAGGAAAAAAAGGAAAACTAAACAAAAAGTGGAGAAGAAAAATAAAACAATAAATCCGAAGAAAAAATGAAAAGAAAAACAGAAGAAGAAAAACGTGAAAACGACTGGAAAACCGGCTTCACTCGCCTCAACTGAAAAGACATCTCATTCTCATCATGAGCGTTACTTGGGCGGAGTGGCTAGCATAGCTAGGCAGGGATCAAATCCCGCTTCTCCCGTATTTGTAATTTTTCTTTTTCTGCGCGAACATGGCCCAGCCCGATTACACAAAACGTTTCAGCGAGATATCCCGTGGCGATCGCTTAATGTGATAAATAGTCGCTGCGGGTAAGAGTTGCCACCCGATGGATAGTGGCGGAGCTTGAGCCACATCTTAGGATTGCTTAAGGCTTAGGGTAGATTTCTGTAATTCTATGGGCCATTTCCTAATGATAATATGAACAAATCTCCCTGGCTAGGGGGTCATGGCCCAGGCTGTGTAAGTGACTAATGGGCAGGATTTTTTTTAAAGAACCAATGTAGCAAATCCGAATATTTTTTAATACTTTCGAACATCAATTGGGAAAGGTGAGCAATTTTTTAAAAGGCGGATATTTTTCAAAATCAGATTTGTTTTAAACATGATCAAAATTTAATTTTTTCCCTTGAAAGCTTGAACATTTTTCGGAACTGTGAATACTATTTTAGATTCTGAATATCTTTAAAATTTGTGAACATTGTTTTCAACAATGCAAACATTTTTTAATAAGCACAATTTAATAAAAATATGAACAATTTTTGAAAAAAGTGAACACTAATTTTGAAGATTGTCTGAAGAAGCAAAAAAAGGAAAATAAAATAGAAAAAATGAAATTAACAAAAAAGTGTAAAAATCGGTCCAAGAAGGCTCCCAAAAATAGTTATGAATCTTCCAGAATGTTCCCAAAATCACATACCTTGATCCCGTCATCAAGCTGGAGCACCATATACTTTGTGGACTTCGCTAAAATATACTACCTCCGTCCGGGCTATTAGGCCCCGTCGTATTTTGGTTAACCTTTGATAACATATTTGACTAATAAAATATAAAATATATGTTAAAAAGGTATATTTGGATTTCTATTCAAAGAGGTTTTCAATGATATAACTTTTGTGACATTTAATTTATAGTTTATAGTTTTTTGTGGGAAAACTTCTAATCTATTCATCAATCATCATGGCAGTGCAAAAGAGCACAAGAAGCAATATAAATTACATCCATGTTCATAGACCGCCTAGCGACGACTACACGCACTGGAGTGAGTCTAAGGCCTGCCACCATCATCGCCCTTCCCTCACTGAAGCCTGACAAACCTTATTGTAGTAGACAGTCAGAAAGTCGGCGTCGTAAGGCCTCAAAGAACCAGTGCACCAAAACATCAGTCATCGTTGATGAAGAGAAGCATTGATCGAAAAGATCTAACTGTACACACATGAACGTAGATGAGCGATGACCAGACCTAAAGTTATCCACCGAAGGAAAATACTGACCTAATCTCGTGAGATTCGTCGGAGACACGCCTCCACACGCCTTCCGATGATAGTAGATGCACCACCAGGACGGGGTCTGAACGGGGAGAACTTTATTCCATCTTTAGAGAGTCACCATTGTTTCGTCTTTCTGAGTAGGACACAAACTTTGATAAGCTAAAAAAAACCTAGAAACAAAGCAGGGGCCCTCCCACCAGCAAGGGCCATTGTCCACCGTGCATCCAAGGTCCTAAGGCCATAGGAGGCGAGGCGGATCGGCGGTGATGCCGGTGGGAGGCAGGGAAACCCAATGCGGGACTTGCTTGTGGAAGTGGCAAGAGGACACACGTCTTTACTTAATCTATTGATCTCAACTTAGTTTTTTTTTGAAAAAATGATCTCAAATTAGTTAAATCTATGATTAAACTTTAGCATAATATAAAAAGGGTCTAATAAACCTGAACGGAGGGAGTAGTACCATTATGACTAGTATCTTACAACGGCCAACCAGTTGAGTGCTTTCTCACTACTTTTGTTGACCTCTGTTGTATCGCCGGTTGCATTTTGGTCATATCGTCTATCAACTTCAATAGAATATGTGAGGAGAACCTCAAAGGTATGTTGTATTGTGAACTTTACAATTATCTATTAGATGTGCATGGTGACCATTGGTTCGTTTTCAATGCAAACATGTGATTTTGTCTTTGTTTGATTCATTCATGGTATGTGACCCCCCGCAAAAAAAGAGAGAGGCGAAAAACAGTCATTGAAAGTGTGGCAGCACTAGTATACTCTCTCTTGAGTCAGTGGATGCCACTAAAAGTACTGAAGTAAGCAACGGGGGAAAATGTTCACGTGTGGGCTTTGTCAATGATTCTCGCCGCGGCTCTTTTCTGACAATGTATTCGCGCAGGTGGCCTACTGTGCAAGAAATTCGCTCACAGTAGGTACAGGAGTTGCCGTTGGTTATCTTCCAAATCAGCGACTAAACACAGGTCGAGTGGATAAAGAACACTGCCCCTTTCGCTTTCAATACCCTGTCAATTCAACAAATCAAGGCTGTTTTACCGAATCAAAAGCGTTGGCAAGGAGGAGTGATCCTCCTCTCATGGTTTGAGTGGACTAAAGATCATAAACTTGATGCAGAACAGACAATGCAGAGCACTTTTGTATGTAATATAAAAGGGACCAAATCCCAAAAGTCGTTGCCGCAAACCGACCTCTTCCATCCCTTTGCGCCTATATAAACCATGCGCCTTGGAGACGACCATCTCACCCAAGATGAAGAGCCTTCCTTCCTACTACTTGTTGCTCCTCATTGCTGTGGCGACACTGCACGGCAATGCATATGCTTCCCAAGAGGCAAGGCTGAGAGAGTTCATCTCTTCTAGGAAGGACACTGACAGCAGCACTGACACGTTTAGCGTGCGTAGCATAGCCGAGAGGGGCGCTGGCAGCCTGGGCGCAGAGAGCTCTGCCTCTGACCAGCGCTCCATGAAGGCGGCCAACAAGGTCACGGCGTTGCCCGGGCAGCCGGAGGGCGTCGACTTCGACCAATACGGTGGGTACGTGACCGTCGACGAGGAGAACGGCCGCGCCCTCTTCTACTATCTCGTCGAATCGCCTTCCGGTGCCTCTGACAAGCCACTCGTCTTGTGGCTCAACGGAGGTTAGAATGATTTACATACGTTGATTGCTTTTTGAGATAGCGAACCGCTCATGCCAAGCGTTAGAATGATACATACGTTGACATAAATCTGGGAATAGTTTGGTCTCAAACCGTAGTTTTAATTTGGTTTCTTCATTGGGCTGCTTTAGTTTTGTTGCTAGTAAGTAGTTGAGCCCCTGTTGCAATTTGGTTTGGTCTGGGCTGAGACAAATTGGTCCCAGACCGGTTTCAGTCTACGTAGAAAAACCGGTCGAGCGACCAATTCTTCTAGTACCTCACACGAGACCCCGGCCAGGCTTCCAGCTAGGGTTAGGGACCGCCGGTGGCTCGAGCTCCGGACCTCCGGTCGCAGGTTCCCCCACCCATCCGCCTCCGTCAAGAGGTACCCCCGCTGTCGGAGCGCCTCCCGACTTCTCCACCGCCGTGCATGCCCGCTCATAACTGCTGACGTCTCCCCGCCGGTACGCCGCCCAGAATCGAAGCTGCCGTCGCCTCCCTGCCGGTGCGCCGGTCGGAATCGTAGCTGCCACCGCCTACCCGTTCCCCAGATGCTCCATCCTCCCAGTCTCCCACTACCTTCTCCTCCCTCCCTCCGTACCATGTGCTTCCCATTTTTCAGAAATCTGGGATTAGTCTGTACAAATTTGCATACAAGCTGTACTAGTGCAGTTGAGAAGCTGTACCAATTTCTACATGATTTGAGTTTGTGGATTCAATGAGAAACGGTTTGGATGTATTGGGTTGAAAAAACCTACAGTTTAGTTTGGTTTGGATTCTAGCTAATATCTTTTTTTTATTCTTTTTGATTGGTTTGATTGGGATCCTGGGCGTGTAGTCACATGGACTGGGCTGGCTTTGGTCTGGAACTCTGGATGTGAAAATTCTCTAGGACAGTACGTAGTGACACTTGTTGCATACACAGGGCCAGGATGCTCGTCGCTGGGCTACGGCGCAATGCAGGAGCTCGGTCCCTTCCGTGTAGCTGAAGACAACAAAACGCTCGGCAGAAACATGCACGCCTGGAACAACGGTGGGCGTCTTCTTACAGGCTAATAATTCCTTCCCCTTTAATTTGGTCCTGCTTAATTACAGAAGAGAGCTTAATTTGCTTGTGAAATATACCGACAGCGGCCAACGTGATCTTCCTGGAGTCCCCCGCCGGCGTCGGGTTCTCCTACTCCAACACGTCTTCAGACTACGATCTCAGCGGAGACGAGCGAACCGCCGCCGACGCGTACGTCTTCCTGGTGAAATGGCTCGAGAGGTTCCCCGAGTACAAGGGCCGCGCTTTCTACATTTCCGGCGAGAGCTACGCCGGCCACTACGCGCCACAGCTCGCCGTCACCATCCTGCTCCACAACACGCACAACAACAGAACCATAGTCAACCTGCAAGGCATCTTGGTACGTGAAATTTACAAGCTATACTGCGATAGTCATACTCTTTTCTGGTGAATGGCAAAGGATCTTCTGAATATTAAATGGACTCTTTTCTGTCGAAGGTTGGCAACCCTTATCTGGACGACAAGAGGAACAATCAGGGGACGATTGACTTCTTCTGGACCCACGGGGTGATGTCGGACGAGGTCTACGCCAACGTCACCGAGCACTGCGACTCTGCAGGTAAAGCATGCAGCGGCGCCTGGGACGCGTTCGACGCCGGCCAAATTGATGCGTACAACATCTACGCCCCCGTTTGCGTCGACGCGCCCGACGGAGCGTATCACCCCAGCGGCTACGTAAGGAAATACAGTAAATTCTTAGTTGCTTGTCCAGTCAAAAGTCATCATGTTCATAGTTTCTCCAAAATTGCATGCAGCTGCCTGGGTATGATCCGTGCAGCGACTATCCTACCATTGCCTATCTCAATGATCCGGCGGTGCAGGACGCTTTCCACGCTAGGATGACGGAGTGGTCGCCATGCAGGTAATTCGTTGAACTGGACAATGATTTAGCGTACACCGTGTTGGGCATAAGCCACGGTGATCGTGTCGGGCATGCGTGTGTGTGCGCGCGGGACCGATCGGGAGCGTGGCGAGTCCGTGTGTGCGTGCGTATGTGGTGTTTGAGCGTGCGTGTGCATGTACATGGAACACGTCGTGGCCTGGCGTGTTGGCGAGCCGTACGGGGATCTCGTGCATGATCCGTTGGAAGCCAGCCGCGAGCTGCACGCTGGAGCGCGTCGCTGCCGCGAGCGAGGCGGGCGGATCGTGGGCGTGAGAGAGCAAGGGGTGAGGGTGTGTGCCCAGTCGCTGGCCCTGGGTATAAAACCTATACGGTGACATTGTAATAGGTGTGCACTTGAGTTGTTGCTCGAGGGGAATATACAAGGCCGTACGAGCGGCGGTGTATGAGTACGAGCGAGCTGTAGGCAAGGGCGAGGGCAAGACCGGTTCCAACACACCGGTCAAGAATTTTGCAATGTTTTTCACCCACACGTCCGGAAGTTAACCATGTGATTTGTGGTTGCAGAAGCTTTAAGTGGAAAGACGCTCCAGTGACTATGCTCCCATCCATCAAATTCTTGATCGAGAACAAGCTTCCCGTTTGGATATTCAGGTAACAGATCACCATCAGTTATTCTCAGACACCTAGAAAGTATTTACTGTTAGTAGTAGTAAATAAACTTTCCTACATTTTACAGTGGTGACTTCGACTCCGTTTGCCCTCTTCCGGCGACGAGGTACTCCATCCAAGACCTTGGCCTTCCTGTGACCACTCCATGGCGCCCATGGGTGGCAAAGGAGGAGGTGAATCTCATGATCGAAAACATTTCTCATCTACTACTATGTACAATGTTTTGGTCACCCTGAAACTGACAGCTTCACTCACTGGTTAGGTGGCAGGATATGTCCAAGAGTACGCCGGTGGATTGACATTCCTATCAGTGAGAGGTGCCGGTCATCTTGTCCCGTCCTTCCAGCCTGAGAGGGCGTTGATAATGCTGACCTCTTTCCTGAAAGGGATGCTCCCCCCTTACATGCAAGACTAGTCAGTCATGTCAAGACGATTGCTACGGCACGAAAATGGAAGGTTTATTTGCTTAATGTACTTGTATCCGGTCAGAGCTGAAAAAGGTCCTTGTCCCTTGAGTGGACGTGTATTTCTTGTTAAATGACTTTATGATATAACTTTGAATAATGAGATTGCTAAATTCGTGAGATTTCACGCAGAGATCCGTGCGAAATTTTCTTTTAAACATTTTCTTTCTTCTTTTCTACATGTTTTGCCACTTGGTTGGTGAAGTCTCAGTCGATTAAGATCTAGCCACACCCTTTGAATAAAGATAACTGTTGAACGTGACGTATTTGTACTTCTAATCCAATCTTCTCTAGCCTTGTATAGTTGACTCCTAGAGATATGGTAGGGTTAGTTTTCTTGGCACGCAAGACATCCCTTGTATATATTGTGACCTACTCCGTGGAATACAATTGAGTTGCACCGCATATTCTCTCTACATGGTATCAATTTTACCGTGATCCTCTCTCGCTTCCGCAACCCGCAGCCGCCGCGCCCTCCCGTAGCCGCCGCTGCAGCCATCTCCAAACCCTACGCCGTCGCCGCCGCTACCTCTCCCGTAGCCGCCGCCGCCTCCTTCCACCCCAAAACCCTACGCTGCCGCTGCTCCTTCCTACAGCCTCCGCTACCCCCTTCTCCCAAACCCCTAACGCCACCATCGATGTCCTCCTACAAGCCGCCCCCGCCCCCTTCCCTCTGTCACCACCCAAACCCTAAGCCACCGCCATGTCCCGCTCCAAGGCCGACCCATCCGACGCCGGTTCCTTTGCCGGTGCCATGCTCACCTCCGACCGCCTCAATGAGCTTCACATCAAAGACCACGTACCCGTCATTCTCGACCTCGACTCGCCATCGTACAACGCGTGGCGCGCGTGCTTCGCGCTGCTGTTCCGCTCTTACTGTTGGGGACATTTCAAAAAAAAATCCTATGCACACGCAAGATCATGGTGATGCATAGCAATGAGAGGGAAGAGTATCTTCCACGTACCCTCGTAGACCGTAAGCGGAAGCGTTATGAGAACGCGGTTGATGTAGTCGAACGTCTTCACGATCCGGCCGATCCAAGTACCGAACGCACGGCACCTCCGAGTTCAGCACACGTTCAGCTCGATGACGTCCCACGAACTCCGATCCAGCAGAGCTTCACGGGAGAGTTCCGTCAGCACGACGGCGTGTTGACGGTGATGATGTTGCTACCGACGCAGGGCTTCGCCTAAGCACCGCTACGATATGATCGAGGTGGATTATGGTGGAGGGGGGCACCGCACACGACTAAGGGATCAATGATCAACTTGTGTGTCTTTGGGGTGCCCCGTACCCCCGTATATAAAGGGGGGAGGAGGAGAGGGCCGGCCAAGGGGAGAGGCGCGCCCAAGGGGGGGCAATCCTACTCCAAGTAGGTTTGCCCCCTCTTTCCTAGTCCTAGTAGGAGAGGGGAAGTAAGAGGAGGAGAAGAAGAAGGAAAGGGGGGCGGGCCCCTAGTCCAATTCGGTTTGGTCTAGGGGGGGCCGCGCGCCCCTAGCTGGCCGCCTCTCCTCTTCCTCCACTTGGGCCCATAAGGCCCAATAACCCCCCGGGTGGTTCCGGTAACCTCCCGGTTCTCCGGTATTTATCCGATAACCCCCGGAACTCATCCGGTGTCCGAATATAACCTTCCAATATATCGATCTTTACGTCTCGACCATTTCGAGACTCCTCGTCATGTCCGTGATCATATCCCGGACTCCGAACTACCTTCGGTACATCAAAACAAAAAACTCATAATACCGATCGTCACCAAACTTTAAGCATGCGGACCCTACGGGTTCTCAAAAACTGAGGGAAATACTTACGCTGCTTTACTGCACCACCCTTTCCTCTTCAAGGGAAAACGTGTTGGAAATATGCCCTAGAGGTAATAATAAATTAGTTATTATTATATTATATTTCATTGTTCATGATAATCGTTTATTATCCATGCTAGAATTGTATTGATAGGAAACTCAGATACATGTGTGGATACATAGACAACACCATGTCCCTAGTAAGCCTCTAGTTGACTAGCTCGTTGATCAATAGATGGTTACGGTTTCCTGATCATGGACATTGGATGTCGTTGATAACGGGATCACATCATTAGGAGAATGATGTGATGGACAAGACCCAATCCTAAGCCTAGCACAAGATCGTGTAGTTCGTATGCCAAAGCTTTTCTAATGTCAAGTATCATTTCCTTAGACCATGAGATTGTGCAACTCCCGGATACCGTAGGAGTGCTTTGGGTGTGCCAAACGTCACAAACGTAACTGGGTGGCTATAAAGGTGCACTACGGGTATCTCTGAAAGTGTCTGTTGGGTTGGCATGAATCGAGACTGGGATTTGTCACTCCGTGTAACGGAGAGGTATCTCTGGGCCCACTCGGTAGGACATCATCATAATGTGCACAATGTGACCAAGGAGTTGATCACGGGATGATGTGTTACAGAACGAGTAAAGAGACTTGACGGTAACGAGATTGAACAAGGTATGGGGATACCGACGATCGAATCTCGGGCAAGTATCGTACTGATAGACAAAGGGGATTGTATACGTGATTGATTGAATCCTTGACATCGTGGTTCATCCGATGAGATCATCGTGGAGCATGTGGGAGCCAACATGGGTATCCAGATCCCGCTGTTGGTTATTGACCGGAGAGTTATCTCGGCCATGTCTGCATGACTCCCGAGCCCGTAGGGTCTGCACACTTAAGGTTCGATGACGCTATGGTTATAGGGAATAGATGTACGTGGTTACCGAATGTTGTTCGGAGTCCCGGATGAGATCCCGGACGTCACGAGGAGTTCCGGAATGGTCCGGAGGTAAAGATTTATATATGGGAAGTCATCATACGGTCACCAGAATAATTCGGGGGTTACCGGTATTGTACCGGGACCACCGAAGGGGTTCCGGGGGTCCACCGGGAGGGTCCACCTGCCCCGGAGGGCCCTATGGGTTGTGTGTGGAGAGGGACCATCCCCTTAGTGGGCTGGGCACCTCCCTCCCCTAGGGCCCCCCTCTTCCTTGCCCCTATATATATGTGGGGGGTGGGAGGGCAGCCGCACCCAAGTTCTGGCGCAACCCTCCCCCTCTCCCAAGTCCTCCTCCTCTCCCGCGGTGCTTGGCGAAGCCCTGCAGGATTGCCACGCTCCTCCTTCACCACCACGCCGTCGTGCTGCTGCTGGATGGAGTCTTCCCAACCTCTCCTTCTCCCCTTGCTGGATCAAGGCGTGGGAGATGTCACCGGACTGCACATGTGTTGAACGTGGAGGCGCCGTTGTTCGGCGCTTAGACCGGAATCAACCGCGATCTGAATCGCTGCGAGTACGACTCCTTCATCCGCGTTCTTGCAACGCTTCCGCTTAGCGATCTACAAGGGTATGTAGATGCACTCCCCTTCCCCTCGTTGCTAGATTACTCCATAGATTGATCTTGGTGATGCGTAGAAAATTTTAAATTTCTGCTACGATCCCCAACAAAACCAACGCAGTGCTCAAGAGGTAGCAGTTACTTGCCCGAGATTCGATCGTCGGTATCTCAATACCTAGTTCAATCTCGTTACCGGCAAGTCTCTTTACTCGTTCCTAAATACATCATCCCGCAACTAACTCACTAGTAACAATGCTTGCAAGGCTTATAGTGATGTGCATTACCGAGTGGGCCTAGAGATACCTCGCCGACAATCGGAGTGACAAATCCTAATCTTGATCTATGCCAACTCAACAGGTACCATCGGAGACACCTGTAGAGCACCTTTATAATCACCCAGTTACGTTGTGACATTTGGTAGCACACAAAGTGTTCCTCCGGTAATCGGGAGCTTCATAATCTCATAGTCATAGGAACATGTATAAGTCATGAAGAAAGCAATAGTAGAAAACTAAACGATCAAGTGCTAAGCTAACGGAATGGGTCAAGTCAATCACATCATTCTCCTAATAATGTGATCCCGTTAATCAAATGACAACTCATGTCTATGGTTAGGAAACATAACCATCTTTGATTAACGAGCTAGTCAAGTAGAGGCATATTAGTGGCATTCTGTTTGTCTATCTATTCACACATGTACTAAGTTTCCGGTTAATACAATTCTAGCATGAATAATAAACATTTATCATGATACGAGGAAATAAATAATAACTTTATTATTGCCTCTAGGGCATATTTCCTTCAGTCTCCCACTTGCACTAGAGTCAATAATCTAGATTACACAGTAATGATTCTAACACCCATGGAGCCTTGGTGCTGATCATGCTTTGCTCATGAGAGAGGCTTAGTCAATGGGTCTGCAACATTCAGATCCGTATGTATCTTGCAAATCTCTATGTCTCCCACCTAGACTTGATCCCGGATGGAGTTGAAGCGTCTCTTGATGTGCTTGGTTCTCTTGTGAAATCTAGATTCCTTTGGCAAGGCAATTGCACCAGTATTGTCACAAAAGATTTTCATTCGACCCGATGCACTAGGTATGACACCTAGATCGGATATGAACTCCTTCATCCAGACTCCTTCATTCGCTGCTTCCGAAGCAGCAATGTACTCCGCTTCACATGTAGATCCCGCCACGACGCTTTGTTTAGAACTGCTCCAACTGATAGCTCCACCGTTCAATATAAACACGTATCCGGTTTGCGATTTAGAATCGTCCGGATCAGTGTCAAAGCTTGCATCAACGCAACCATTTACGATGAGCTCTTTTTCACCTCCATAAATGAGAAACATATCCTTAGTCCTTTTCAGGTATTTCAGGATGTTCTTGACCGCTGTCCAGTGATGCACTCCTGGATTACTTTGGTACCTCCCTGCGAAACTAATAGCAAGGCACACATCAGGTCTGGTACACAGCATTGTATACATGATAGAGCCTATGGCTGAAGCATAGGGAACATCTTTCATTTTATCTCTATCTTCTGCAGTGGTCGGGCATTCAGTCTTACTCAACTTCACACCTTGCAACACAGGTAAGAACCCTTTCTTTGCCCGATCCATTTTGAACTTCTTCAAAACTTTGTCAAGGTATGTGCTTTGTGAAAGTCCAACTAAGCGTCTTGATCTATCTCTATAGATCTTGATGCCCAATATGTAAGCAGCTTCACCGAGATCTTTCATTGAAAAACTCTTATTCAAATATCCTTTTATGCTATCCAGAAATTCTATATCATTTCCAATCAACAATATGTCATCCACATATAATATTAGAAATGCTACAGAGCTCCCACTCACTTTCTTGTAGATACAGGCTTCTCCAAAACTCTGTATAAAACCATATGCTTTGATCACACTATCAAAACGTTTATTCCAACTCCGAGAGGCTTGCACCGGTCCATAAATAGATCGCTGGAGCTTGCACACTTTGTTAGCACCCTTTGGATCGATAAAACCTTCAGGTTGCATCATATACAACTCTTCTTCCAGAAATCCATTCAGGAATGTAGTCTTTACATCCATTTGCCAAATTTCATAATCATAAAATGCGGCAATAGCTAACATGATTCAAACGGACTTAAGCATCGTTACGGGTGAGAAGGTCTCATCGTAGTCAACTCCTTGAACTTGTCGAAAACCTTTCGCGACAAGTCGAGATTTATAAACAGTAACATTACCATCAGCGTCTGTCTTCTTCTTGAAGATCCATTTATTCTCGATGGCTTGCCGATCATCGGGCAAGTCAACCAAAGTCCACACTTTGTTCTCATACATGGATCCCATCTCAGATTTCATGGCCTCAAGCCATTTTGCAGAATCTGGGCTCATCATCGCTTCCTCATAGTTCGTAGGTTCGTCATGGTCTAGTAACATGACCTCCAGAACAGGATTACCGTACCACTCTGGTGCGGATCTTACTCTGCTTGACCTACGAGGTTCGGTAGTAACTTGATCTGAAGTTTCACGATCATCATCATTAGCTTCCTCACTAATTGGTGTAGATGTCACAGGAACCGGTTTCTGTGATGAACTACTTTCCAATAAGGGAGCAGGTGCAGTTACCTCATCAAGTTCTACTTTCCTCCCACTCACTTCTTTCGAGAGAAACTCCTTCTCTAGAAAGGATCCATTCTTAGCAACAAAAGTCTTACCTTCGGATCTGTGATAGAAGGTGTACCCAACTATCTCTTTTGAGTATCCTATGAAGACACATTTCTCCGATTTGGGTTCAAGCTTACCAGGTTGAAGCTTTTTCACATAAGCATCGCAGCCTCAAACTTTAAGAAACGACAACTTTGGTTTTTTGCCAAACTAAAGTTCATAAGGAGTCGTCTCAACGGATTTAGATGGTGCCCTATTTAACGTGAATGCAGCCGTCTCTAAAGCATAACCCCAAAACGATAGCGGTAAATCTGTAAGAGACATCATAGATCGCACCATATCTAGTAAAGTACGATTACGACGTTGGGACACACCATTACGCTGTGGTGTTCCAGGTGGCGTGAGTTGCGAAACTATTCCACATTGTTTTAATTGAAGACCAAACTCGTAACTCAAATATTTGTCTCCGCGATCAGATCGTAGAAACTTTATTTTCTTGTCACGATGATTTTCCACTTCACTCTGAAATTCTTTGAACTTTTCAAATGTTTCAGACTTATGTTTCATCAAGTAGATATACCCATATCTGCTCAAATCATCTGTGAAGTTTAGAAAATAACGATACTTGCCGTGAGCCTTAACACTCATCGGACCGCATACATCAGTATGTATTATTTCCAATAAGTCAGTTGCTCGCTCCGGAGAACGGAGTCTTAGTCATCTTGCCCATGAGGCATGGTTCGCAAGTACCAAGTGATTCATAATCAAGTGATTCCAAAAGTCCATCAGAATGGAGTTTCTTCATGCGCTTTACACCAATATGACCCAAACGGCAGTGCCACAAATAAGTTGCACTATCATTATCTACTCTACATCTTTTAGCTTCAATACTATGAATATGTGTATCTCCACTATTGAGATTCAAAAAGAATAGACAACTCATTAAGGGTACATGACCATAAAAGATATTACTCATATAAATAGAACAACCATTATTCTCTGATTTAAATGAATAATTGTCTCGCATCAAACAAGATCCAGATATAATGTTCATGCTTAACGCTGGCACTAAATAACAATTATTCAGGTCTAATACTAATCCCGAAGGTAGATGTAGAGGTAGCGTGCCGACTGCGATCACATCGACTTTGGAACCATTTCCCACGCGCATCGTCACCTTGTCCTTTGCCAATCTTCGCTTAATCCATAGTCCCTGTTTCGAGTTGCAAATATTAGCAACAGAACCAGTATCAAATACCCAGGCACTACTGCGAGAATTAGTAAGGTACACATTAATAACATGTATATCACATATACCTTTGTTCACCTTGCCATCCTTCTTATCCGCCAAATACTTGGGGCAGTTCCGCTTCCAGTGACCAGTCTATTTGCAGTAGAAGCACTCAGTCTCAGGCTTAGGTCCAGACTTGGGTTTCTTCTCCTGAGCAGCAACTTGTTTGCCATTCTTCTTGATGTTCCCTTTCTTCTTCCCTTTACCCTTTTTCTTGAAACTGGTGGTCTTGTTAACCATCAACACTTGATGCTCCTTCTTGATTTCTACCTCTGCAGCCTTTAGCATTGCGAAGAGCTCGGGAATTGTCTTATTCATCCCTTGCATGTTATAGTTCATCACAAAGCTTTCGTAGCTTGGTGGCAGTGATTGAAGAACTCTGTCAATGACACTATCAACAGGAAGATTAACTCCCAGTTGAGTCAAGTGGTTATGGTACCCAGACATTCTGAGTATATGTTCACTGATAGAACTATTCTCCTCCATCTTGCAGCTGTAGAACTTATTGGAGACTTCATATCTCTCAATCCGGTCATTTTCTTGAAATATTAACTTCAATTCCTGGAACATCTCATATGCTCCATGACGTTCAAAACGTCATTGAAGTCCCGGTTCTAAGCCGTAAAGCATGGCACACTGAACTATCGAGTAGTCATCAGCTTTGCTCTGCCAGACATTCATAACATTTGGTGTTGCTCCTGCAGCAGGTTTGGCACCTAGCGGTGCTTCCAGGACGTAATTCGTCTGTGCAGCAATGAGGATAATCCTCAAGTAACGGACCCAGTTCGTGTAATTGCTACCATCATCTTTCAACTTTGCTTTCTCAAGGAACGCATTAAAATTCAATGGAGCAACAACACGGGCCATCTATCTACAACAACATAGACATGCAAAATACTATCATGTACTAAGTTCATGATAAATTAAAGTTCAGTTAATAAAATTATTAAAGAACTCCCACTTAGATAGACATCCCTCCAATCATCTAAGTGATCATGTGATACATATCAACTAAACCATGTCCGATCATCACGTGAGATGGAGTAGTTTTCAATGATGAACATCAATATGTTGATAATATCTTCTATATGATTCACGCTCGACCTTTCGGTCTCCAGTGTTTCGAGGCCATATCTACATATGCTAGGCTCGTCAAGTTTAACCCGAGTATTCTGCATGTGCAAAACTGGCTTGCACCCGTTGTATGTGAACATAGAGCTTATCACACCCGATCATCACGTGGTGTCTCGGCACGACGAACTTTCGCAACGGTGCATACTCAGGGAGAACACTTGTACCTTGAAATTTAGTGAGAGATCATCTTATAATGCTATCGTCGATCTAAGCAAAATAAGATGCATAAAAGATAAAAATCACATGCAATTAATATAAGTGATATGATATGGCCATCATCATCTTGTGCTTGTGGTCTCCATCTCCAAAGCACCGTCATGATCACCATCGTCACCGGTGCGACACCTTGATCTTCATCATAGCATCGTTGTCGTCTCGCCAACTATTGCTTCTACGACTATCGCTACCGCTTAGTGATAAAGTAAAGCAATTATAGGGCGATTGCATTGCATACAATAAAGCGACAACCATATGGCTCCTGCCAGTTGTCGATAACTCGGTTACAAAATATGATCATCTCACACAACAAAATATAGCATCATGTCTTCACCATATCACATCACAACATGCCCTGCAAAAACAAGTTAGACGCCCTCTACTTTGTTGTTGCAAGTTTTACGTGGCTGTTACGGGCTGAGCAAGAACCGTTCTTACCTTTGCATCAAAACCACAATGATAGTTTGTCAAGTTAGTGTTGTTTTAACCTTCTCAAGGACCGGGCGTAGCCACACTCGGTTCAACTAAAGTTGGAGAAACTAACACCCGCTAGTCACCTGTGTGCAAAGCACGGCGGTAAAACCAGTCTCGTGTAAGCGTACCCATAATGTCGTTCCGGGCCGCTTCATCCAACAATACCGCTGAACCAAAGTATGACATGCTGGTAAGCAGTATGACTTGTATCGCCCACAACTCACTTGTGTTCTACTCGTGCATATAACATCTACGCATAAACCTGGCTCGGATGCCACTGTTGGGGAACGTAGTAATTTCAAAAAAATTCCTACGCACACGCAAGATCATGGTGATGCATAGCAACGAGAGGGAAGAGTATCTTCCACGTACCCTTGTAGACCGTAAGCGGAAGCGTTATGAAACGCAGTTGATGTATACGAACGTATTCACGATCCGACCGATCCAAGTACCGAACGCACGGCACCTCCAAGTTCAGCACACGTTCAGCTCGATGACGTCCCATGAACTCCGATCCAGCAGAGCTTCACGGGAGAGTTCCGTCAGCACGATGACGTGTTGACGGTGATGATGTTGCTACCGATGCAGGGCTTCGCCTAAGCACCGCTACGATATGATCAAGGTGGATTATGGTGGAGGGGGGCACCGTACACGGCTAAGGGATCAATGATCAACTTGTGTGTCTTTGGGGTGCCCCCTACCCCCGTATATAAAGGGGGAGGAGGAGAGGGCCGGCCAAGGGGAGAGGCGCGCCCAAGGGGGGGCAATCCTACTCCAAGTAGGTTTGCCCCCTCTTTCCTAGTCCTAGTAGGAGAGGGGAAGGAAGGGGAGGAGAAGAAGAAGGAAAGGGGGGGGGGCCTAGCCCAATTCGGTTTGGGCTAGGGGGGGCGCGTGCCCCTAGCTGGCTGATACGTCTCCAACGTATCTATAATTTTTGATTGCTCCATGCTATTATATTATCTATTTTGGATGTTAATGGGCTTTATTTTACACTTTTATATCATTTTTGGGACTAACCTATTAACCGAAGTCCCAACCCAAATTGCTTTTTTTTGCCTATTTCAGTGTTTCGCAGAAAAGGAGTATCAAACGGAGTCCAAACGGAACGAAACCTTCGGGAACGTGATTTTCTCAACAAACGTGATCCAGGAGACTTGGAGTGGGCGTCAAGAAACAATCGAGGAGGCCACGGGGCAGGGGGCGCGCCCTCCACCCTCGTGGGCCCCTCGTTGCTCCACCGACCTACTTCTTCCTCCTATATAAGTCCACGTACCCCGCAAACATCCAGGAGCACCACGAAAACCTAATTCCACCGCCGCAACCTTCTGTACCCGAGAGATCCCATCTTGGGGCCTTTTCCGGAGCTCCGCCGGAGGGGTATTGATCACGGAGGGCCTCTACATCAACTCCATGGCCTCTCCGGTGATGTGTGAGTAGTTTACTTCAGACCTACGGGTCCATAGCTAGTAGCTAGATGACTTCTTCTCTCTCTTTGGATCTCAATACAAAGTTCTCCTCGATTCTCTTGGCGATCTATTCGATGTAATCTTCTTTTACGGTGTGTTTGTCGAGATCCGATGAATTGTGGGTTTATGATCCAGATTATCTATGAACAATATTTGAATCTTCCCTGAATTCTTTTATGTATGATTGGTTTATCTTAGCAAGTCTCTTCGAATTATCAGTTTGGTTTGGCCTACTAGATTGATCTTTCTTGCAATGGGAGAAGTGCTTAACTTTGGGTTCTGTCTTGCGGTGCTCGATCCCAGTGACAGTAGGGGAAACGACACGTATTGTATTGTTGCCATCGAGGATAAAAAGATGGTGTTTATATCATATTGCATGAGTTTATCCCTCTACATCATGTCATCTTGCTTAAGGCGTTACTCTGTTCTTATGAACTTAATACTCTAGATGCATGCTGGATAGCGGTCGATGTGTGGAGTAATATTAGTAGATGCAGGAAGGAGTCGGTCTACTTGTCGCGGACGTGATGCCTATATACATGATCATGCCTAGATATTCTCATAACTATGCTCAATTCTATCAATTGCTCGACAGTAATTTGTTCACCCACCGTAATACTTATGCTATCTTCAGAGAAGCCACTAGTGAAACCTATGGCCCCCGGGTGTATCTTCCATCATATTAATCTACCGTTATTTCCATTAATATTTATTTTGCAATCTTTACTTTCAATCTATATCATAAAAATACCAAAAGTACTTATCTTATTATTATCATCTCTATCAGATCTCACTCTTGCAAGTGGCCGTGAAGGGATTGACAACTCCTTTATCGTGTTGGTTGCGAGGTTCTTATTTGTTGTGTAGGTACGAGGTGACTCGCGCGTGGTCTCCTACTGGATTGATACCTTAGTTCTCAAAAACTGAGGGAAATACTTACACTGCTTTACTGCATCACCCTTTCCTCTTCAAGGGAAAACCAATGTAGTGCTCAAGAGGTAGCAAGAAGGATTTCTGGCGCCGTTGCCGGGGAGATCTATGCCAAGTCAAGACATACCAAGTACCCATCACAACTCTTATCCTTTGCATTACATTATTTGCCATTTGCCTCTCGTTTTCCTCTCCCCCATTTCACCCTTGCCGTTTTATTCGCCCCCTCTTTTCCGTTCGCCTCTTTTTCGCTTGCCTCTTGTTACTTGTTGCCCTTATGGCTTTACCAAAAGGTGTTGATCCTCACCTTAGAAGGTTGGAAGAAATCGAAAACAACATTAGAAGTTTTATGTCTTTGTAGTTTGAGCATAATAATTTCTTTAGGAACGAGCTTAAAGAACAAAAAGGTTTTATCGGTTTCATGAATAAAGAGCTCGATGATATGTCTAAGGAATTTTATGGTTTGAAATCTCAGTTTGCTCATCTTGAAAAATCAAATGCCCAAATTTCTGATAAGCAAGCCACTTTAGGTAATAAGATGGCCGCTAAACCAGAAGAGTTAGATAATAAAGATGATGATCTAAAAGTTATTGATGTGTCCCCTATTAAATCTTTGTTTTGCAATATGAATCTTGATAATGATGGGACTGGAGATGAGTCAACTTTAGTTAGAAGATGTCCCAAAAATTCGGAGTTTTTAGATCTTGATGCAAAAAATGATAAAAGTGGGATTGAAGAGGTTAAAACTTTAGATATCCATGAACCCACTATCTTGGATTTCAAGGAATTTAATTATGATAATTGCTCTTTGATAGATTGTATTTCCTTGTTGAAATCCGTCTTAAATTCTCCTCATGCTTATAGTCAAAATAAAGCTTTTACTAAACATATCGTTGATGCTTTGATGCAATCTTATGAAGAAAAACTTGAGTTGGAAGTTTCTATCCCTAGAAAACTTTATGATGAGTGGGAACCTACAATAAAAATTAAAATTAAAGATCATGAGTGCTATGCTTTGTGTGATTTGGGTGCTCGTGTTTCCACAATTCCAAAAACTTTGTGTGATTTGTTAGGTTTCCGTGAATTTGATGATTGTTCTTTAAACTTGCACCTTGCGGATTCCACCATTAAGAGACCTATGGGAAGAATTAATGATGTTCTTATTGTTGAAAATAGTAACTATGTGCCCGTAGATTTCATTGTTCTTGATATAGATTGCAATCCTTCATGTCCTATTATTCTTGGTAGACCTTTCCTTAGAATGATTGGTGCAATTATTGATATGAAGGAAGGGAATATTAAATTCCAATTTCCATTAAGGAAAGGCATGGAACACTTCCCTAGAAAGAAAATTAAATTACCATATGAATCTATTATGAGATCCACTTATGGATTGCATACCAAAGATGACAATACCTAGATCTATCCTTGCTTTTATGCCTAGCTAGGGTCGTTAAACGATAGCGCTTGTTGGGAGGAAACCCAATTTTATTTTTATTCCTGGCTTTTTGCTCCTGTTTAGTAATAAATAATTTATCTAGCCTCTGTTTTTGTTGTGTTTTTTATGTTTAATTAGTGTTTGTGCCAAGTAGAACCGTTGGGAAGACTTGGGGAAAGTCTTTTTGATTTTGCTGTAAAAATCAGAAACTTTAGCGCTCACGAGAATTGCTGCCATTTTTATTTGGAGAGTTATATCTAGTTAATTATTTTTGCAGATGATTAGTAGATAAATTCCTCACGTCCAGCAATTTATTTTATAATTTTTGGGGTTCCATAAGTGGTTGAAACCTACAGATTACTACAGACTGTTCTGTTTTTGACAGATTCTGTTTTTCGTGTGTTGTTTGCTTATTTTGATGAATATATGGCTAGTAATAGAGTTTATAAACCATAGAGAAGTTTTAATACAGTAGGTTTAACACCAATATAAATCAATAATGAGTTCATTACAGTACCTTGAAGCGGTGTTTTGTTTTCTTTCGCTAACGGAGCTCACGAGATTTTCTATTTTGAGTTTTGTGTTGTGAAGTATTCAAGTTTTGGGTAAAGATTTGATGGATTATGGAACAAGGAGTAGCAAGAGCCTAAGCTTGGGGATGACCAAGGCACCCCAAGGTAAAATCCAAGGACACCAAAAATCCTAAGCTTGGGAATGCCCCGGAAGGCATCCCCTCTTTCATCTTCGTCTATCGGTAACTTTACTTGGAGCTATATTTTTATTCACCAGATGATATGTGTTTTGCTTGGAGCATCTTGTATGATTTGAGTCTTTGATTTTTAGTTTACCACAATCATCCTTGCTGTATACAACTTTTGAGAGAGACTCACATGATTTGAAATTTATTAGAATGCTGTATGTGCTTCACTTATATCTTTTGAGTTGTATAGTTTTTGCTCTAGTGCTTCACTTATATCTTTTAGAACACGGCGGTGGTTTTATTTTATAGAAATAATTGATCTCTCATGCTTCACTTATATTATTTTGAGATTCCTTTAGAACAACATGGCAATTTTCTTTTAGGAATAATATAAAACTTTCATATAAGTGCATCGAATACTATGAGAAGTTTGATACTTGATAATTGTTTTGAGATATGGAGATGGTGATATTAGAGTCATGCTACTTGAGTAGTTGTGAATTTGAGAAATACTTGTGTTGAAGTTTGTGATTCCCATAGCATGCACGTATGGTGAACCGTTATGTGATGAAGTCGGAGCATGATTTATTTATAGATTGTCTTCCTTATGAGTGGCGGTCGGGGACGAGCGATGGTCTTTTCCTACCAATCTATCCCCCTAGGAGCATGCGCGTAGTACTTTGTTTCGATAACTAATACATTTTTGCAATAAGTATGTGAGTTCTTTATGACTAACGTTGAGTCCGTGGATTATACGCACTCTCACCCTTCCACCATTGCTAGCCTCTCTAGTACCCCACAACTTTCACCGGTACCATAAACCCACCATATACCTTCCTCAAAACAGCCACCATACCTACCTATTATGGCATTTCCATAGCCATTTCGAGATATATTGCCATGCAACTTTCCACCGTTCCGTTATTATGACACGCTTCATCATTGTCATATTGCTATGCATGATCATGTAGTTGACATCGTATTTGTGGCAAAGCCACCGTTCATAATTCTTTCATACATGTCACTCATGCATCATAGCACATCCCGGTACACCGCCGGAGGCATTCACATAGAGTCATACTTTGTTCTAAGTATTGAGTTGTAATTCTTGAGTTGTAAGTAAATAAAGTGTGATGATCATCATTATTAGAGCATTGTCCCAGTGAGGAAAGGATGATGGATACTATGATTCCCCCACAAGTCCGGATGAGACTCCAGACGAAAAAAAGAGAAAAGAGGCCAAAAGAAAAATAAATAAAAGAGGCCCAAATAAAAAAATAAAAAATGAGATAAAAAGAGAGAACGGACAATGTTACTATCCTTTTTCCACACTTGTGCTTCAAAGTAGCACCAAGATCTTCATGATAAAGAGTCTCCTATGTTGTCACTTTCATATACTAGTGGGAATTTTACATTATAGAACTTGGCTTGTATATTCCAATGATGGGCTTCCTCAAAATTGCCCTAGGTCTTCATGAGCAAGCAAGTTGGATGCACACCCACTTAGTTTCTTCTGTTGAGATTTCATACACTTATAGCTCTAGTACATCCGTTGCATGGCAATCCCTACTCACTCACATTGATATCTATTGATGGGCATCTCCATAGCCCGTTGATATGCCTAGTTGATGTGAGACTATCTACTTCTTTTTGTCTTCTCCACAACCACCATTCTATTCCACATAAAGTGCTATGTCCATGGCTCACGCTCATATATTGCGTGAAGATTGAAAACGTTTGAGAACATCAAAAGTATGAAACAATTGTTTGGCTTGTCATCGGGGTTGTGCATGATTTAAATATTTTGTGTGGTGAAGATAGAGCATAGCCAGACTATATGATTTTGTAGGGATAACTTTCTTTGGCCATGTTATTTTGAGAAGACATGATTGCTTAGTTAGTATACTTGAAGTATTATTATTTTTATCTCAATATTAAACTTTTATCTCGAATCTTTCGGATCTGAATATTAATGCCACAATAAAGAAAAATTACATTGAGAAATATGTTAGAAAGCATTCCACATCAATTTTTTTTATCATTTACCTACTCGAGGATGAGCAGGAATTAAGCTTGGGGATGCTTGATACGTCTCCAACGTATCTATAATTTTTGATTGCTCCATGCTATTATATTATCCGTTTTGGATGTTAATGGGCTTTATTTTACACTTTTATATCATTTTTGGGACTAACCTATTAACTGGAGGCCCAGCCCAAATTGCTATTTTTTGCCTATTTTAGTGTTTCGCGGAAAAGGAATATCAAACGGAGTCCAAACGGAATGAAATCAACTGGAGAAGTTATTTTTGGAAGGAAACCTACCAGATAGACTTGGACCCTACGTCAACCTTCTGTACCCGAGAGATCCCATCTTGGGGCCTTTTCCGGAGCTCCGCCGGAGGGGGCATTGATTACGGAGGGCCTCTACATCAACTCCATGGCCTCTCCGGTGATGTGTGAGTAGTTTACTTCAGACCTACGGGTCCATAGCTAGTAGCTAGATGGCTTCTTCTCTCTCTTTGGATCTCAATACAAAGTTCTCCTCGATTCTCTTGGAGATCTATTCGATGTAATCTTCTTTTACGGTGTGTTTGTCGAGATTCGATGAATTGTGGGTTTATGATCCAGATTATCTATGAACAATATTTGAATCTTCCCTGAATTCTTTTATGTATGATTGGTTTATCTTTGCAAGTCTCTTCGAATTATCAGTTTGCTTTGGCCTACTAGATTGATCTTTCTTGCAATAGGAGAAGTGCTTAGCTTTGGGTTCAATCTTGCGGTGCTTGATCCTAGTGACAGTAGGGGAAACGACACGTATTGTATTGTTGCCATCGAGGATAAAAAGATGGGGTTTATATCATATTGCATGAGTTTATCCCTCTACATCATGTCATCTTGCTTAAGGCGTTACTCTGTTCTTATGAACTTAATACTCTAGATGCATGATGCATAGCGGTTAATGTGTGGAGTAATAGTAGTAGATGCAGGCAGGAGTCGGTCTACTTGTCGCGGACGTGATGCCTATATACATGATCATGCCTAGATATTCTCAAAACTACGCTCAATTCTATCAATTGCTCGACAGTAATTTGTTCACCCACCGTAATACTTATGCTATCTTCAGAGAAACCACTAGTGAAACCTATGGCCCCCGGGTCTATCTTCCATCATATTAATCTACCGTTATTTCCATTACTGTTTATTTTGCAATCTTTACTTTCAATCTATATCATTAAAATGCCAAAAATACTTATCTTATTATAATCATCTCTATCAGATCTCACTCTTGCAAGTGGCTGTGAAGGGATTGACAACCCCTTTATCGCGTTGGTTGCAAGGTTCTTATTTGTTGTGTAGGTACAAGGTGACTCGCGCGTGGTCTCCTATTGGATTGATACCTTGGTTCTCAAAAACTGAGGGAAATACTTGTGCTGCTTTACTACATCACCCTTTCCTCTTCAAGGGAAAACCAATGCACTGCTCAAGAGGTAGCATTGGCCGCCTCTCCTCTTTCTCCACTTGGGCCCATAAGGCCCAATAACCCCCCGGGTGGTTCCGGTAACCTCTCGGTTCTCCGGTATTTATCCGATAACCCCCGGAACTCATCCGGTGTCCGAATATAACCTTCCAATATATCGATCTTTACGTCTCGACCATTTCGAGACTCCTCGTCATGTCCGTGATCATATATGGGACTCCGAACTACCTTAGGTACATCAAAACAAAAAACTCATAATACCGATCGTCACCAAACTTTAAGCGTGCGGAAACTACGGGTTCGTGAACTATGTAGACATGACCGAGACACATCTCCGGTAAATAACCAATAGCGGAACCTGGATGTTCATATTAGCTCCCACATATTCTACGAAGATCTTTATCGGTCAAACCGCACAACACTATACGTTGTTCCCTTTATCATCGGTATGTTACTTGCCCGAGATTTGATCGTCGGTATCTCAATACCTAGTTCAATCTCGTTACCGGCAAGTCTCTTTACTCGTTCCGTAATACATCATCCCACAACTAACTCAGTAGTTACAATGCTTGCAAGGCTTATAGTGATGTGTATTACCGAGTGGGCCCAGAGATACCTCGCCGACAATCGGAGTGACAAATCCTAATCTTGATCTATGCCAACTCAACAAGTACCATCGGAGACACCTGTAGAGCACCTTTATAATCATCCAGTTATGTTGTGACATTTGGTAGCACACAAAGTGTTCCTCCGGTAATCGGGAGTTGCATAATCTCATAGTCATAGGAACATGTATAAGTCATGAAGAAAGCAATAGCAGAAAACTAAACGATCAAGTGCTAAGCTAACGGAATGGGTCAAGTCAATCTAAACATTCTCCTAATGATGTGATCCCGTTAATCAAATGACAACTCATGTCTATGGTTAGGAAACATAACCATCTTTGATTAATGAGCTAGTCAAGTAGATGCATACTAGTGACATTCTGTTTGTCTATGTATTCACACATGTACTAAGTTTCCGGTTAATACAATTCTAGCATGAATAATAAACATTTATCATGATATGAGGAAATAAATAATAACTTCATTATTGCCTCTAGGGCATATTTCCTTAACTTACCATCTCATCGAGCATGTTGACGGGAGCGTCGACTTTCGCGACATGAAGGACGATGACGAGTGGCTGGCTGTGGACGCCTGCATTGTCAAGTGGCTCTTCCTCACCATCTCCGGCAGCCTCTTCAACATGGTGAACTCCCTTGACCCGTCGGCTTACGCTATGTGGATGCAGTTATGTGACCTCTTCCTCGACAATCAACTTCAACGCCGCGTCTTCCTTCAAGGGGAGTTCTTTGCTATGCAGCAAAATGATCTTTCGATCGATGAGTACTGCACGCGGCTGAAGGTCCTCGCCAACGAGCTACGCGACGTCGGCATGAACATCGCCGACTCCGTCCTCCTCACCAACCTCCTTCGGGGCCTCTACCCCGACCCTGGCCAGTCCGCCGCCAACCTCTCCCTCGTCATTCCGACGTATGCCAAGGCGGTCACTTACCTTCGCATGGAGGAGAAGCAACTTCGTCACTCCGCTCGGCAGGCGACCCACGCCGCGCTCCACGTCGGCCTCGCCGCCGGCACCGGCACGCCACGTGCTCCTGCACCGACCCCGCCTCCTGTGCCCGCCCCCTCCGGTGGCCGCAAGCAGAAGGGCCGAGGGGGTCGCGCCCGCAACTCCAACACCGTGCAGCGCCCGCCAGCGAACACCACAGTCGCTCCTCCTCCACCGTGGTTGTCGGGGTACAATCCCTGGACGGGTGTTGTACATGCGTACTCCATGCATGTCCCTCGCCCTCCTGCTCCGGGCATCCTCGGTCCGCGGCCGGCCTCTCATCAGGCACTGCTGACCAAGCCTACCCCCGGACCTGCGGCGTATGGTGGTGCTGCGCCCTATGGCGGTCCGGCGGCATATGGTGGCCCTCCGGCTTATGGCGCGTATGGCGGAACCCACGGTGGACCAGTGGTTTATGGGATCCCGCCCTCCTCTCCGCTCTTCATGCTGCGCCCTCGCCGAGCAACTACAGCGGAGGTGGCGATTGGTATATGGACACCGGCGCTGCCGCTTACATGGCTTCCAACCTCGGTATCCTCTCCCGCGCCTCCCCCTACCCCTTCAACTCTTGCATCATGGTTGGTGATGGTTCCTCCCTGTGACACCCTTGATTCAATCGTACACTAATCATACACGCAAATGTGTACGATCAAGATCAAGGACTCACGGGAAGATATCACAACACAACTCTAGACACAAAATAAAGAAAACAAGCCTTATATTACAAGCCATGGGCCTCGAGGGCTCGAATACATTAGCTCGAATACACAAGAGTTAGTGGAAGCAACAATATCTGAGTACAGACATAAGTTAAACAAGTTGCCTTAAGAAGGCTAGCACAAAAGCAATAACGATCGAAAAGTCAAGGCCTCCTGCCTGGGAGCCTCCTAACTACTCCAGGTCGTCAGTGGCCGTCATGTAGTAGTAGACACCCTCGGGGTAGTAGTAATCATCAGTGGTGTCGTCTGGCTCCTAGGATCCGTCATCTGGTCGCAACAATCGGGTATGGGAGAAAAAGAGGTAGCAAAGCAACCGTGAGTACTCATCCAAAGTACTCGCAAGACTTACATCAGATCTAAACTAAGTATGCATCTGTATCAAACGAATGAACTGTATCTGTGGACTAAACTGCAGAATGCCAGAAGAGAAGGGGAAAGCCTAGCCTGTCGAAGACTAGCATCTTCAGCATCTTCAGCGGTCTTGCAGCATAAGAAGAGTGCAGACTAGCATAAAGTAAAGTAGTAGTAGTGTTATCAACCTCGGCCAGAGATCCTTTCTCGATTCCCTACGATAAAGCAATCCCAGAGCCATACTATCCAGTTATCACCTCAAGTATCCAGTTCTAGTTGTATCGATCGGGATACAACTCCAAGTGTCCGTTACCGTAGGACAGGCTATCGATAGATGTTTTCTTCCATGTAGGGGTGCACCAACTTACCCACCACGCTCTATTAACTTTGGCCGGACACAATTTCCTGGGTCATGCCCGGCCTCGGCCAATCAATACACCATAGTCCTACCTAGGCTCAACAGAGAGGCCAGCATGCCGGTCAACATCCTAAATGCGAAGGGGTCATGGGCCAATCACCCTTTGCAATCCTGCACGTTGCGAGGGCGGCCAGTGAGCAGACCTGGAAACCTCCTTAAAAAGGCAGGTGCTTACGCAATCCAACCTGACGCGCGCTGCTCCATTGCTGACGTCAGTGAGCTTTTAGCTGATACATACGATGCAGAGTGCCCATACTTATTCCCGTGTGATGGTCAGTGCGAAAAGGCCATAGGCCCTCGGATCAAATATCCAAACCGTTAGTGTGTTGGTAGTGCGGTGACGAGAAGAGACTCACGAAAGATGTGACCCCGTCGCCCCGTCTCGAGTACTTGCGGCAAGGCCTAAGAATGCCTAGCCACGCCTCGTATCTCGCGGGCACCTTCCAGGTCAACCCGTCTCCACATCACTCACGGGTACCCCTCAGGGTTGACCCGCCTTTCCAAGTAACAGTTGTAAAGTCCAAGTATCTGTGTGTCCAAACACCAAGGGGAAACTCTGACGAATCACCCCCGGTGAATTCCACTCGATGTAACCATCAAGGTGAACGTAAGAGGATCCACCCTCGAGGTTCTCACTTGAGGGGTTGCACGACAGCGCCGTATCGGAAGTGGTTAAGTAGGAAATCACCCTCGATGACCATGACCGAATAGCTACACTACAGAGATCTCATCAGGAGTGATGTATGAGGTTCCACCCTCGGCACTCGATGGTAACTCTGCAGAGTCGAGCAACAAAAAGGGGCATGATGTGATGTGAGGTGTCGGGCTCTGGTCGTCGATCATGTTGATTGAGTCGTCGATGATGAAGCAAGGGCAACAAGGACAAGGTGGGGGGTAACTGCTGGATCACTAACCAACCTATACTAAGCAGTTTAGGATAAGCAGGTAAGATAACAATAAGCAGGTAACAAAAATAGGCTATGCATCAGAGTAGGATCATACAGAAAGCAGTAGCAATTCTAATGCAAGCATGAGAGGGAAAGAAATGGGCGATATCGGAATGCTCAAGGGGGGTTTGCTTGCCTGGAAGCTCTACTGAAAAGGAAGAAGTGTCGTCGACGTAGCCGGTCACAGCGGCATCGGCAGCCGCCACGGGGTCTACCGAAGAGAATAGGGGGGGAGAAACAGTAAATACATTGCAAGCATAGCATCACAAAGCATAACATGGCAATATGATGTGCCGGGTGTGACCTAACGTATGGCTACACGATAAAGGTGAAGGGGGAATTCAACCGGGAATGTTTTCCCGGTTCCGGACCTGTGTCAGACAGATGACCGAAGGGGGAATGTTCCATGTTCAGCATGCTAGGGGAATGTGACAGATGAACGGACCACGTATTCGGATTCATTGGATTTTTCTGAGCAACTTTCATATAGAAAACACTTTCATCGGAGTTACGGTTTATTTTCTATGAATTTTCAAAGGTTTAAACATTTTCTGGAAATTAATTAAATTAACAGAAAAGAAAATATGACATCAGCAGTCAACAGACTTGCTGACCAGGTCAAACCTGACCTGTGGGTCCAGTGGGTCCCCTGGTCAGTGACTGGACTAATTAACATTGGTTAATTTAACTAAACTAAGTTAATTAGCTAGTAGGCCCCACCTGTCAGTGGCTAATTAGTTTAACTAAATAAGTTTTAATTATTAAGATGTTGATTAAAGGAATGGGGCCCGCCTGTCAATGGCTCTGGGCTGCCCAGTCAGCAAGTTGACTGGGTCAACCCAGTCAACGGGCCCCCCAGGGCCTACGAGGCAGTGACCAGGGGAGTGGCCCCTGATACGTCCATTTTGCATCAAGATGATGTAGGGTGGAACCATAATCGGCCTATCTTTCATGAAAGGAGCGGATCGCGCGATGAACACGAAGAACACGAGGAGAAAACATGAGAGAATAACTCCAACCAACAAGAACGATCACACATATGCTAGATCCTCAAACACATAAGAGATACATGATCCACGGTCAACTAAGGACGATACAAGTAGCACGATCTTCTCCGTGAGGAGGCCTTGAGGTTCTTCCCGTGATGGGGTCTTGAATCCGCTTGGGGGATCTTCTCCGAGGAGGCGTGATCTCCGAGGAGAAGGCAACCAAGTGGATGAGCAAAGCTATCACACAAATATGAGCTAATCCTTTGCTAACCCTAGAAAAGTGGTGGAGGAGTCATTTATATAGGCAAAGGGGCGAAGGGGTACACGTGCTTCGGCCCAACACGCACACACACGTGGTGGTCCGGATGATCCGGACGGACAACCGGATGATCCGGGCTTCAGGGACCCGATCCGGGAGGTGGTCCGGACGAGGCAAAGAGGTGGGCGGCGACGTTGGTGGCCCGAATGACCGGAGGGGGTCCGGATGTCCGGTTGGCGTCCGGATGATCCGGGGCTCGTCCGGATGATCCGGCTTCGGGGTGCAGCTTCAGGTGCCCTCAGGTCTCCACTTATCCGAATCGCCCAGGATGGGGTCCGGATCGTCCGGGCTATGTCCGGATCGTCCGGTCAGCCTGGGACTTGGCTGATTTCTTCTCCGTCTTCACGCATGTCTTCCACTTCTGATCCTTCTTGCTCCTTAGCTTCTCCATGGCTAACTCCTTGGTACCTGAGTATGCATAATGTGTCCGTTTGAGGTAGTAGCCATGTCTCATGTGCATCGAAGTGGAATTATGAGAGGAGAGATGTCACCTCGGTTTCGAGGGCTCTTGCACGTGCTCGTGTCATGGGTCTTCTAGGCACTTGGTGAGACGATGATAGGTCCATGGGGATGACCTTGGGATGCTCCGCATCAAATGATTATAAACAAATGTTATGAGTACTTGCAAAGTTTGATGGTCAAATAACATTCGAGGAACTATGTACAAAAAAAGACAATATTACTCCAAAATCTGCTTAAATAGTGCACTTACATTTTGACTAATTTTCAGTGATTTTGTCTTTTTTTACAAAGCTGCTCGAATTTTATTTGACCACCAAACTTTGCAAGTGCCCATAACATTTTTTGAGAATCATTCCCACAAAGTTTTAGAATTTCTTAAAATATTTTGCTACGTTTTCTTGTGTGAATACACTGTGGATGCATCAAATAGGGGTGTAGAGAAACCACTATTTATCTTCCTCGTCAAATGGCTCGACAGATTTCCGGAGTACAACGATCGTCCCTTCTACATCTCCGGAGAGAGCTACGGCGGGCACTACCGCAGCTCGCGGCCACCATTCTGAGCCACAACCTGAATAAACAGTACAAGGACTTCACTAAACCTACGGGGTATCCTGGTTCGCGCCATGAATTGATTAATACTAGTCCCTCCATTTCTAAATATTTGTCTTTCTAAAGATTTCAATAAATGACTACATACGGAGCAAAATGAGTAAAGTGACTCTAAAATATATCTATATGCATGCGTATATAGTAGTCCATTTAAAATCTCTAAAAAGATAAATTTCCGTCGGTTTTGTTACAGTCCTTGTACTATTTTACTCATTTACTCTGGTACCAGTAGTACATATTTTCAGTTGTTTTTTTTAGTAAAAGTGAGTGCATCTCCCTGCTTTGGTTAATTAGGTCGGCAACCCATACCTAGATGATGATATGAACAGAAAGGGGGGAGGTTGACTATCTGTGGAGCCACGGCATGATCTCAGATGAGGTGTGGGCGAATATCACCGAGAAGTGAAACTTACACCGGTCAGATGACAAAGCATGCGGTGATGCCATGGCGCATGATCCGGCGATCATTGACCCGTACGACATATACGCACCGGTTTGCAAGGAAGCATCTGACGGAACACCCTACCCCCAACCGCTATATGGCATGTATAATGGTTCTATTTTAGAAATGCCACGTAGGATAAATGATGAAGTAGAGAAGAGAGAAATCATAAGAAAATATTTGTATTCTCTTATCGAATATATAAACCCTTCTATCCAACCCGCCATTCTAACGCCCTTCTCGTTTCAAAGTGATCCTGCACGCTCGATTCGTCTCGCTGGCGGTTGTCAGCGTACTTTCCGTCATGCTGGTGAAGATCCGTGCGCTTGTTATTCTGTACGCCGCGTAAATCGGGTTAGGAACAACTGACGAATGGGTCAGGCTTGCGTGCGGGCCAGCCTCGCAATGACATGGTGGGTGCGTGCTTCTGTCCGGGTGAAAGCAGGGGCGAATCGATCGTGGGTTAGCAGGTCATTTTCCACCATCCTCATTTGCACTCAGCAGCGGCACCTCCACTTCAGCCGCGGCTGGCCCCATCTGTCGGTCTCGTGGGTGCGCGGCGCTCTGGTCGTCCTTGCTCATGTGTGCAGCTCCGCTCGGCCCACTGGGTAAAAGAGGTTTTTCGGCCTCTGTGTGCTGCTACCCGGGCTTGCTTGACCTCGTCCCGCTGCAGGTGGTCCCTTTCCGTCCTTGGTCCCACGCGTCGGGCAAGTTGTGTTTCTCTTTAGATTTCTCTAGGAGTTACAGCGCCTGCGAGAGGTGTTTCTGACTGGGTGTGTGCTCTCCTTCTGCTCTTCTCTCCCTCTGTGTCTCGCCTCTCAGCCCACTTCCCCCGCCTGCGCCTCCTCGTCTTGCTCTCATCCGGTCGCCACTGTTGCTCGTCGTCGCTGGCCATCAATCACCATCGACTTGCTCGTTGCCTGCTTGTCCCGTCGTCAGCTTGTTTCGTCATTTGAGCTGTTGCTGTTGCATTTGGCTAGGGCGAGCTTCTTGTTTTATTTGGTCGATTCCCGATGCTCCCATCGTAGATTGATCTGTATTGATTTGTTCTTGTTTGTTCCCTCTCCTTTCTTCTTCTTTGCAGGGCTGTTGCGTCTGGTTTGTTGTCTGCTTGTGCAGCTGCTTGTTCCTTATTTGTGAGGTGAGGTTCTGCCTGCTCCCCTGCTTCTCATCTGCTCGATGAAATGTGTGATTGGGTTGGTATTCCTTTCGTTTGCCTGCATGCAACGTGTTCGACAGAATGCCTCTGCGGTGACCCGACTATGTTTCTACTCAGGTTGTTCGTCTGTCTTCCGCCTTCGTTTGCTCGCTGTTGTCCTGGTTGTGGTTCTTAGTCCTGGTAATGTGTTGCTCCTTGCATTCTTTCTTTGGTCGGTGCGGATATATGCATGTGATGTGAGTCTGTGTGCTAATGATGATGTTGGTATGGTGTCTTCTATTCTCTCTTCTAGATTTCCTTACAATCATATTACTGTGTTTGGGGTAGTTAGAAGCTTTATGTTGCTTATGTCTATTAATTTGGCTGAAAGAACATTGTATGAAGTTCATTCATAAGCATCTTCTTAGGTTTCTGCATGTGGGGAAGAGGATCATAGCACTCGCAAGTTAAAAGCTTTTGTGAATTTCAGGGAAAAGATGCTCTAGATATAATGTATGGTGGCCTAATATAATGAACTCTGAATAGTTCTGGTGCCATTCTGTTGCTCTGCATCTATTGAACGGGCTCTGTTTGATATGTGTTTTGTTGGTTTCTATGCCTACATTGCTATGCTTATGTTCTTATGGCTTTGTCTGGGTTTATTCTGTAGGTTTGAAGAGCTGCTCTGTTTGTTGGTGTTGGCAACGTCTATGCGGTCAAGCTCAGGCCTCCAAAGAACATCTCTGCAAACTCAAGATCTTCTATCATTGTTCAATTCCAGATCGAGGCAAATGCTTCACTGGTGTTGAATGCAGCCTAAGGGAATGCACTTAGGAGTGCAAGTAATTATCTGAAGATCCGATATGCAGACCGTGACATTGTTCCGAGACCAAGAACGATGATGTTTAATCTACAAGGTGCAACACTGCATTTTGGCTGCCTTCCGAGGGAAAGAGTTCTATCTACTCTGTGGAGCAGAACGGATGTTTCTGTTGAGTTTGTATTTGCTATGAAGAAGATTTACTTTTGCCCGAGCTATGATGTCTACTACACAACCTTCTTCTTGTAGACGTTGTTGGGCCTCCAAGTGCAGAGGTTTATAGGACAGTGGCAAATTTCCCTCAAGTGGATTACCTAAGGTTTATGAATCCGGGGAGGCGTAGGATGAAGATAATCTCTCTCAAACAACCCTGCAACCAAATAACAAAGAGTCTCTTGTGTCCCCAACACAGCCAATACAATGGTAAATTGTATAGGTGCACTAGTTCGGCGAAGAGATGGAGATACAAGTGCAATATGGATGGTAGATATAGGTTTTTTAATCTGAAAATATAAAAACGGCAAGGTAACTAATGATAAAAGTGAGCGAAAACGGTATTGCAATGCGTTGAAACAAGGCCTAAGGTTCATACTTTCACTAGTGCAAGTTCTCTCAACAATAATAACATAATTAGATCATATAACAATCCCTCAACATGCAACAAGAGTAATTCCAAAGTCACTAATAGCGGAGAACAAACAAAGAGATTATTGTAGGGTATGAAACCACCTCAAAGTTATTCTTTTCGATCAATCCATTGAGCTATTCCTATAAGTGTCACAAACAGCCCTAGAGTTCGTAGTAAAATAACACCTTAAGACACAAATCAACCAAAACCCTAATGTCACCTAGATACTCCAATGTCACCTCAAGTATCCGCGGGTATGATTATACGATATGCATCACACAATCTCAGATTCATCTATTCAACCAACACAAAGAACTTCAAAGAGTGCCCCAAAGTTTCTACCGGAAAGTCAAGAAAAAAACATGTGCCAACCCCTATGCATAAGTTCACAAGGTCACAGAGCTCACAAGTTGATCACCAAAACATACATCAAGTGGATCACGTGAATATCCCATTGTCACCACAGATAAGCACATGCAAGACATACATCAAGTGTTCTCAAATCCTTAAAGAACCAATCCAATAAGATAACTTTAAAGGGAAAACTCAATTCATCACAAGGAGATAGAGGGGGAGAAACATCATAAGATCCAACTATAATAGCAAAGCTCGCGGTACATCAAGATCGTGCCATATCAAGAACACGAGAGAGAGATCAAACACATAGCTACTGGTACATACCCTCAGCCCTGAGGGTGAACTACTCCCTCCTTGTCACGGAGAGCGCCGGGATGATGAAGATGGCCACCGGTGATGGATCCCCCCTCCGGCAGGGTGCCGAAACGGGTCCCGATTGATTTTTGGTGGCTACAGAGGCTTGTGGCGGCGGAACTCCCGATCTAGGTTTCTTTTCAGGGGTTTATGTATTTATAGGAATTTTTGGCATCGGTCTCACGTCAGGGGGGGGGGGTCTCCGAGTCGTCCATGAGATTGGGGGATGCACCCAGGGGGTAGGGCACGCCCTCCACCCTCGTGGATGGCTCGGGACTCTTCTGGCCCAACTCTTTTACTCCGAGGGCTTCTTTTGGTCCATAAAAAATCATCAAAAATTGGCACGTCAATTGGACTCCATTTGGTATTCCTTTTCTGTAAAACTCAAAAACAAGGAAAAAAACAAAAACTGGCACTAGGCTCTAGGTTAATAGGTTAGTCCCAAAAATCATATAAAATAGCATATAAATGCATATAAAACATCCAAGATAGATAATATAATAGCATGGAACAATAAAAAATTATAGATACGTTGGAGACGTATCAAGCATCTCCAAGCTTAATTCCTGCTCATCCTCGAGTAGGTAAATGATAAAAATAGAATTTTTGATGTGGAATGCTACCTAAAATAATTATCAATGTAATTTTCTTTATTGTGGCAAGAATATTCAGATCCGTAAGATTCAGAAGAAAAATTTAATATTGACATAAAAATAATAATACTTCAAGCATACTAACAAAGTAATCATGTCTTCTTAGAATAACATGGCCAAAGAAAGTTCATCCCTACAAAATCATATAGTTTGGCTATGCTCCATCTTCGTCACACAAAATATTCAGATCATGCACAACCCCGATGACAATCCAAGCAATTGTTTCATACTTTAGTATTCTCAAACTTTTTCAACTTTCACGCAATACATGAGCGCGAGAGATGGACATAGCACTATAGGTGGAATAGAATGGTGGTTGTGGAGAAGACAAAAAGGAGGAAGATGGTCTCACATCAACTAGGTGTATTAATGGGCTATGGAGATGCCCATCAATAGATATCAATGTGAGTGAGTAGGGATTGCCATGCAACGGATGCACTAGAGCTATAAATGTATGAAAGCTCAACAAGAAAACTAAGTGGGTGTGCATCCAACTTGCTTGCTCATGAAGAACTAGGGCATTTGAGGAAGCCCATCGTTGGAATATACAAGCCAAGTTCTATAATGAAAATTTTCCACTAGTATATGAAAGTGACAACATAGGAGACTCTCTATCATGAAGATCATGGTGCTATTTTGAAGCACAATTGTGGTAAAAGGATAGTAGAATTTCCCCTTCTCTCTTTTTCTCTCATTTTTTTGAAGCCTTCTCCCTTTTTTTGGCCTTTCTCTTTTTTTCTCACATGGGACAATGCTGTAATAATGAAGATCATCACACTTTTATTTACTTACAACTCAAGAATTACAACTCGATACTTAGAACAAAATATGACTCTATATGAATGGCTCCGGCAGTGTACCGGAATGTGCAATGAATCAAGAGTGACATGTATGAAAGAATTATGATCGGTGGCTTTGCCACAAATACAATGTCAACTACATGATCATGCAAAGCAATATTACAATGATGAAGCGTGTCATAATAAACGAAACGGTGGAAAGTTGCATGGCAATATATCTCAGAATGGCTATGGAAATGCCATAATAGGTAGGTATGGTGGCTGTTTTGAGAAAGGTATATGGTGGGTTTATGGTAACGGCGAAAGTGTCGCGGTACTAGAGAGGCTAGCAATGGTGGAAGGATGAGAGTGCGTATAATCCATGGACTCAACATTAGTCATAAAGAACTCACATACTTATTGCAAATGTCTATTAGCTATCGAAACAAAGTACTACACGCATGCTCCTAGGGGGATAGATTGGTAGGAAAAGACCATCGCTCGTCCTCGGCCGTCACTCATAAGAAGACAATCAAAAAATATCTCATGCTCCAACTTTGTTACATAACAGTTCACCATACGTGCATGCTACGGGACTCACAAACCTGCCTGCTAGTATTTCTCAAATTCACAACTACTCACTAGCATGACTCTAATATCATCATCTTCATATCTCAAAACAATCATAAAGAATCAAACTTCTCATAGTATTCAATGCACTTTATATGAAAGTTATTATATCCCTCTTGGATGCCCATCATATTAGGACTAAATTTATAACCAAAGCAAACTACAATGCTGTTTAGAGACTCTCAAAATGAGTGAAGCATGAGATTTCAAAAATTTCTTCAAAATAAAACCACCGCCGTGCTCTAAAAGATATAAGTGAAGCACTAGAGCAAACGACAAACTACTCTGAAAGATATAAGTGAAGATCAATGAGTAGTCGAATAATTATGTAACTATGTGATGACTCCTTCTCATAAATAAATTCAGATATTAAGTACCTTATTCAAACAGCAAGCAAAACAAAATAAAATTACATTGCAAGGATAGCACATATCATGTAAAGAAGCAATAACTTAGGCTCAACCAAAACTGACCGATAGTTGGTGAAGAAGAAAGCTGGGATGCCAACCGGGGCATCCCCAAACTTAGATGCTTGATACTTCTTGAAATATTAATTAGGGATGCCTTGGTCACCCCCAAGCTTGAGCTTTTGTGTCTTCTTAATTCCTTTCATATCGCGGTTTTCCTAAATCTTAAAAACTTCATCCATACAAAACTCAACAAGAACTCATGAGATAAGTTAGTATAAATCCATGCTAAACCTTATCATTATCTACTGTAGCAAATCACTAAAATTATTATTTAACATTGCCTACTAATTGTCTCTGCATATTTAATACTCCTATCCTCAAATAGAATCATTAAACATGCAAATATATGCAAACAATGCAATCATAACAGCAATATGTCTAAACAGGATAGTCTGTAAAGAATGCAAGAGGAATCATACTTCTTTAACTCCAAAAATTCTGAAAAAGTACCACACTGTAGATAATTTGTTTTTGCTCATTTTGTAAAAATTTCAAGATTTTATCATATTCTAACTATTCACAAATATTCAAAACATAACAGCAAACTTTCTGTTTTTAAAACAGCAACATATGGACTTGCAAAATAAGCTTGGTAAAGGCTATATTTGACCTTTTTATTGGAGTAAAAGATGCAAAATATTAATATAAATAACATAAAGCAAATCCTAATAAGAGAAAATGATGCTCCAAGCAAAACACATATCATGTGGTGAATAAAAATATAGCTCCAAATAAGGTTACCAATGAACGAAGACGAAAGAGGGGATGCCTTCTGGGGCATCCCCAAGCTTAGGCTCTTGGTTGTCCTTGAATATTACCTTGGGGTGCCTTGAGAATCCCCAAGCTTAGGCTCTTTCCACTCCTTATTCCTTAGTCCATCGAATCTTTACCCAAAACTTGAAAACTTCACAACACAAAATTTAACAGAAAACTCGTAAGCTCCGTTAGTGTAAGATAGCAAATCACCACTTAGGTACTGTCAAGACAAGATTCATAATTTTTCTCACATGATGCCTACTGTACCATACCATTTCTACAATTTATATTAAGCAATATAAGCCATAGAAACTAGAAAACAAGCAAACTATGCATCAAAAACAGAATCTGTCAAAAACAGAATAGTCTGCAGTAATCTGTAACTCTCTAATACTTCTGTAACTCCAAAACTCCTGAGAAATTAGGAAGTCCTAGGCAATTCATTTATTAATCACCTGCAAAAAGAATCAGTATTTTAACGCACTTCTGTTAAAAATTAAAACTAATCTCCTGGGCGCAAAAGTTTCTGTTTTTCAGCAAGATCAAATCAACTATCACCGCAAGCCATCCCAAAGGTCTTACTTGGCACTTTATTTAAACAAAAGCTATAAAACATGATTACTATAGTAGCATAATCATGTGAACACACAAAAAATAGTAGGTATAAATGTTGGGTTGTCTCCCAACAAGCTCTTTTCTTTAATGCCTTTTTAGCTAGGCATGACGATTTCAATGATGCTCACTGTCGGTGTCAAAACCGGCGGATCTCGGGTAGGGGGTCCCGAACTATGCGTCTAAGGAGGATGGTAATAGGAGGCAGGGGACATGATGTTTTACCCAGGTTCGGGCCCTCTTGATGGAGGTAAAACCCTACGTCCTGCTTGATTTATTCTTGATGATATGAGTATTACAAGAGTTGATCTACCACGAGATCGGAGAGGCTAAACCCTAGAAGCTAGCCTATGGTATGATTGTATGTTGTCCTACGGACTAAAACCCTCCGGTTTATATAGACACCGGAGGGGGCTAGGGTTACACAAGGTCGGTTACAAAGGAGGAGATATCCATATCCGTATTGCCTAGCTTGCCTTCCACGCCAAGTAGAGTCCCATCCGGAACGAAGTCTTCAATCTTGTATCTTCATAGTCTAACAGTCCGACAAAAGGATATAGTCCGGCTGTCCGGAGACCCCCTAATCCAGGACTCCCTCACTCACATAAAAGATAAGAATTGAAATATAAAGAGAGCATCATGAAGAATATGACTAGCACATTTAAGTCTAACCCACTTCCTATGCATAGGGATTTTGTGAGCAAACAATTTATGGGAACAAGAATCAACTAGCACAGGAAAGCAAAACAAGCATAACTTCAAGATTTTAAGCACATAGAGAGGAAACTTGATATTATTGCAATTCCTACGAGCATATATTCCTCCCTCATAATAATTTTCAGTAGCATAATGAATGAATTCAACAATATAACCATCACATAAAGCATTCTTTTCATGATCTACAAGCATAGAATTTTTATTACTCTCTACATAAGCAAATTTCTTCTCATGAATAGTAGTGGGAGCAAACTCAACAAAATCACTATCATGTGAGGCATAATCCAATTGAAAGTTAAAACCATGATGACAAGTTTCATGGATATCATTATTCTTTATAGCATACGTGTCATCACAATAATCATCATAGATAGGAGGGATGCTTTCATCATAATAAATTTGCTCATCAAAACTTGGGGGACAAAAAATATCATCTTCATCAAACATAGCATCCCCAAGCTTGTGGCTTTGCATATCATTAGCATCATGGATATTCAAAGAATTCATACTAACAACATTGCAATCATGCTCATCATTCAAAGATTTAGTGCCAAACATTTTAATGCATTCTTCTTCTAACACTTTGGCACAATTATCGGAATCCTTATTTTCACGAAAGACATTAAAAAGATGAAGCATATGAGGCAACCTCAATTCCATTTTTTTGTAGTTTTCTTTTATAGACTAAACTAGTTCGGTTGCAAGATCTAAAGATATACCTTCAAGCGCTAACCTCCCCGGCAACGACGCTAGAAAAGAGCTTGATGTCTACTACACAACCTTCTTATTGTAGACGTTGTTGGGCCTCCAAGTGCAGAGGTTTGTAGGACAGTAGCAATTTCCCTCAAGTGGATGACCTAAGGTTTATCAATCCGTGGGAGGCGTATGATGAAGATGGTCTCTCTCAAACAACCTGCAACCGAACCATACCATACCATAATTTTTCTCACATGATGCCTACTGTACCATACCATTTCTACAATTTATATTAAGCAATATAAGCCATAGAAACTAGAAAACAAGCAAACTATGCATCAAAAACAGAATCTGTCAAAAACAGAATAGTCTGCAGTAATCTGTAACTCTCTAATACTTCTGTAACTCCAAAACTCCTGAGAAATTAGGAAGTCCTAGGCAATTCATTTATTAATCACCTGCAAAAAGAATCAGTATTTTATCGCACTTTTGTTAAAAATTAAAACTAATCTCCTGGGCGCAAAAGTTTCTGTTTTTCAGCAAGATCAAATCAACTATCACCGCAAGCCATCCCAAAGGTCTTACTTGGCACTTTATTTAAACAAAAGCTATAAAACATGATTACTATAGTAGCATAATCATGTGAACACACAAAAAATAGTAGGTATAAATGTTGGGTTGTCTCCCAACAAGCACTTTTCTTTAATGCCTTTTTAGCTAGGCATGACGATTTCAATGATGCTCACTGTCGGTGTCAAAACCGGCGGATCTCGGGTAGGGGGTCCCGAACTATGCGTCTAAGGAGGATGGTAACAGGAGGCAGGGGACACGATGTTTTACCCAGGTTTGGGCCCTCTTGATGGAGGTAAAACCCTACGTCCTGCTTGATTTATTCTTGATGATATGAGTATTACAAGAGTTGATCTACCACGAGATCGGAGAGGCTAAACCCTAGAAGCTAGCCTATGGTATGATTGTATGTTGTCCTACGGACTAAAACCCTCTGGTTTATATAGACATCGGAGGGGGCTAGGGTTACACAAGGTCGGTTACAAAGGAGGAGATATCCATATCTGTATTGCCTAGCTTGCCTTCCACGCCAAGTAGAGTCCCATCCGGACACGAGACAAAGTCTTCAATCTTGTATCTTCATAGTCTAACAGTCCGGCAAAAGGATATAGTCCGGCTGTCCAGAGACCCCCTAATCCAGGACTCCCTCAGTAGCCCCTGAACCAGGCTTCAATGATGATGAGTCCGGCGCGCGGTATTGTCTTCGGCATTGCAAGGCGGGTTCCTCCTCCGAATACATCACGGAAGAATTTGAATACAAGGATAGTGTCCGACCCTGCAAAATAAGTTCCACATACCACCGTAGAAAGAATAATATTTCCACAAATCTAATATGCTGACACATTTTGGCAACATGACATTATGCCATGGCCCGGTAATTATTCGAACCGTTTCCTTTAACTAGCCCCGCACACAACGTGAGGCAGTTTCTTGACACGTCTTGTCAAAGCAGAGATCGTGTTCCCCTTATTACGGGATTCTCATCTATACGGGCGTGGGTAACCCAACCGCGCCATCGATTACGGCGCTTGGGGGATAAGCGAGTTTTACTAGGCTAGTGGGGGCGCATAGTTTCGGCCGCCCTTATAAAGGGACAAGGTTTAACCTTTTTCTACCCATGCCTTCTTCCTCCTTGCTCATCCACTCTTGCGCACTCGAGCTCCAACGCCCAAGCCCACATCCTTCCCCTCAACCTTCTCCAATCATGTCCGGAGCGGGAGGCAAATGGATGGCTTCCTCCGTTATGGAGGGACACATGAAGAAGCTGCTCGGAGCCGGATACTTAGCCGCGAATATCGCGCATCGGCTGCCCGCTGCGGGGGAGATCGTCCCTACCCCAGAACCCCATGAGAGGGTAGTTTTCCTCCACCACTTCCTCTACGGACCGGGGTTTCCCCTTCATCCATTCGTCTGCGGTCTCATGTTCTATTACGGGCTGGACTTCCATGATCTGGCCCCGAACTTCATCCTCAACATTTCAGCGTTCATCGTCGTCTGTGAGGCTTTCCTCCGCATCCGCCCCCACTTCGGCCTATGGCTAAAGACCTTTAATATCAAGCTGAAGGTGGTGGGCGACCAACAAGCAGAATGCGGCGGAGCCATGGTGGGCAAGATGCCCAATGTTATATGGCTTGAGGGCTCCTTCGTGGAGACCATAAAGGGGTGGCAATCAGCCTGGTTCTACATCACCGAGCCGCGCGACACCAAATGGGTGGCAGCCCCCGAGTTTTGATCTGGATTCCCTACACGGCTCACTTCCTGGAAAGAGAAGGGCTTGTCGTGGGGTTCATCGGTGGAGCTGGATGGACTCCAGAAATGTATCCGGAGTATGGCAAGCAAGAAGCTCAAGCTTG